>NC_041045.1:895532-915532 GCF_900634775.1 Gouania willdenowi
TAGAGCGTTAAGCAGAGCGTTTAATAGAACGTTTAATAGAGCGTTTAATAGATCGTTTAATAGAACGTTTAATAGAGCGTTTAATAGATCGTTCAAAAGAACGTTTAATAGAGCATTTAATAGAACGTTTAATAGAGCGTTTAAAAGAACGTTTAATAGAGCGTTTAATAGATCGTTTAAAAGAACGTTTAATAGAGCATTTAATAGAACGTTTAATAGATCGTTTAATAGAGCGTTTAATAGAGCGTTTAAAAGAACGTTTAATAGAACGTTTAATAGAGCATTTAATAGAACGTTTAATAGAGCGTTTAATAGAGCGTTTAATAGAGCGTTTAATAGAGCGTTTAATAGATCGTTTAAAAGAACGTTTAATAGAACGTTTAATAGAGCGTTTAATAGAGCGTTTAATAGAGCGTTTAATAGAGCGTTTAATAGAGCGTTTAGCAGAGCGTTTAATAGAACGTTTAATAGATCGTTTAATAGAGCGTTTAATAGATCGTTTAAAAGAACGTTTAATAGAACGTTTAATAGAGCGTTTAATAGAACGTTTAATAGAGCGTTTAATAGAGCGTTTAGCAGAGCGTTTAGCAGAACGTTTAATAGAACGTTTAATAGAGCGTTTAATAGAGCGTTTAATAGAACGTTTAATAGAGCGTTTAAAAGAACGTTTAATAGAGCGTTTAATAGATCGTTTAAAAGAACGTTTAATAGAGCATTTAATAGAACGTTTAATAGATCGTTTAATAGAGCGTTTAATAGAGCGTTTAAAAGAACGTTTAATAGAACGTTTAATAGAGCATTTAATAGAACGTTTAATAGAGCGTTTAATAGAGCGTTTAATAGAGCGTTTAATAGAGCGTTTAATAGATCGTTTAAAAGAACGTTTAATAGAACGTTTAATAGAGCGTTTAATAGAGCGTTTAATAGAGCGTTTAATAGAGCGTTTAATAGAGCGTTTAGCAGAGCGTTTAATAGAACGTTTAATAGATCGTTTAATAGAGCGTTTAATAGATCGTTTAAAAGAACGTTTAATAGAACGTTTAATAGAGCGTTTAATAGAACGTTTAATAGAGCGTTTAATAGAGCGTTTAGCAGAGCGTTTAGCAGAACGTTTAATAGAACGTTTAATAGAGCGTTTAATAGAGCGTTTAATAGAGCGTTTAATAGAGCGTTTAATAGAGCGTTTAAAAGAACGTTTAATAGAGCGTTTAATAGAGCGTTTAATAGAACGTTTAATAGATCGTTTAAAAGAACGTTTAATAGAACGTTTAAAAGAACGTTTAATAGAGCATTTAATAGAACGTTTAATAGAGCGTTTAATAGATCGTTTAAAAGAACGTTTAATAGAACATTTAATAGAGCGTTTAATAGAACGTTTAAAAGAACGTTTAATAGAACGTTTAATAGAGCGTTTAATAGAACGTTTAATAGATCGTTTAAAAGAACGTTTAAAAGAACGTTTAATAGAGCGTTTAATAGAACGTTTAAAAGAACGTTTAAAAGAGCGTTTAATAGAGTTTAATAGAGCGTTTAAAAGAACGTTTAAAAGAACGTTTAATAGAGCGTTTAAAAGTACGTTTAAAAGAACGTTTAATAGAACGTTTAATAGAGCGTTTAATAGAACGTTTAATAGAACGTTTAATAGATCGTTTAATAGATCGTTTAATAGATCGTTTAAAAGAGCGTTTAATAAAACGTTTAATAGAGCATTTAATAGATCGTTTAAAAGAACGTTTAAAAGAACGTTTAATAGATCGTTTAATAGAGCGTTTAAAAGAGCGTTTAATAGAACGTTTAATAGAGCGTTTAATAGAGCGTTTAATAGAGCGTTTAATAGAACGTTTAATAGAACGTTTAATAGAACGTTTAATAGAACGTTTAATAGATCGTTTAATAGATCGTTTAAAAGAACATTTAATAGAGCGTTTAATAGAACGTTTAATAGAGCGTTTAATAGAGCGTTTAATAGAGCGTTTAAAAGAACGTTTAATAGAGCGTTTAAAAGAACGTTTAATAGAGCGTTTAATAGAACGTTTAATAGATCGTTTAAAAGAACGTTTAAAAGAACGTTTAATAGAGCGTTTAATAGAGCGTTTAATAGAACGTTTAATAGAGCGTTTAATAGAGCGTTTAATAGAGCGTTTAAAAGAACGTTTAATAGAGCGTTTAAAAGAACGTTTAATAGAGCGTTTAATAGAGCGTTTAATAGAACGTTTAATAGATCGTTTAAAAGAACGTTTAAAAGAACGTTTAATAGAACATTTAATAGAGCGTTTAATAGAACGTTTAATAGATCGTTTAAAAGAACGTTTAATAGAACGTTTAATAGAGCGTTTAATAGAACGTTTAATAGAGCGTTTAATAGAACGTTTAATAGAACGTTTAATAGATCGTTTAATAGATCGTTTAATAGATCGTTTAAAAGAACGTTTAATAGAGCGTTTAATAGAGCGTTTAATAGAACGTTTAATAGATCGTTTAAAAGAACGTTTAATAGAACGTTTAATAGAGCGTTTAATAGAACGTTTAATAGAACGTTTAATAGATCGTTTAATAGAACGTTTAATAGATCGTTTAATAGAACGTTTAATAGATCGTTTAATAGATCGTTTAATAGATCGTTTAAAAGAACGTTTAATAGAGCGTTTAATAGAGCGTTTAATAGAACGTTTAATAGAGCGTTTAATAGAGCGTTTAATAGAGCGTTTAATAGAGCGTTTAAAAGAACGTTTAATAGAGCGTTTAAAAGAACGTTTAATAGAGCGTTTAATAGAACGTTTAATAGAGCGTTTAATAGAACGTTTAATAGATCGTTTAAAAGAACGTTTAAAAGAACGTTTAATAGAACGTTTAATGGAGCGTTTAATAGAACGTTTAATAGATCGTTTAAAAGAACGTTTAAAAGAACGTTTAATAGAACGTTTAAAAGAACGTTTAAAAGAGCGTTTAATAGAGTTTAATAGAGCGTTTAAAAGAACGTTTAAAAGAACGTTTAATAGAGCGTTTAAAAGTACGTTTAAAAGTACGTTTAATAGAGCGTTTAATAGAACGTTTAATAGAGCGTTTAATAGAGCGTTTAATAGAACGTTTAATAGAGCGTTTAATAGAACGTTTAATAGAACGTTTAATAGATCGTTTAATAGATCGTTTAATAGATCGTTTAATTGAGCGTTTAATAGATCGTTTAATAGATCGTTTAAAAGAACGTTTAATAGATCGTTTAATAGAGCGTTTAATAGATCGTTTAATAGATCGTTTAATACAGCGTTTAATAGAGCGTTTAATAGAGCGTTTAATAGAGCGTTTAATAGATCGTTTAAAAGATCGTTTAATAGAACGTTTAATTGAGCGTTTAATTGAGTGTTTAATAGAGCGTTTAATAGATCGTTTAAAAGAACGTTTAATAGATCGTTTAATAGAGCGTTTAATAGATCGTTTAAAAGAACGTTTAATAGAGCGTTTAATAGATCGTTTAAAAGAACGTTTAATAGAGCGTTTAATAGAGCGTTTAATAGAGCGTTTAATAGATCGTTTAAAAGAACGTTTAATAGAGCGTTTAATAGAGCATTTAATAGATCGTTTAAAAGAACGTTTAATAGAGCGTTTAATAGATCGTTTAAAAGAACGTTTAATAGAGCGTTTAATAGAACGTTTAATAGAGCGTTTAATAGATCGTTTAAAAGAACGTTTAATGGAGCGTTTAATAGATCGTTTAAAAGAACGTTTAATAGAACGTTTAATATAGCGTTTAGCAGAGCGTTTAATAGAACGTTTAATAGAGCGTTTAATAGAGCGTTTATTAGAGCGTTTAATAGAACGTTTAATAGAACGTTTAATAGAGCGTTTAATAGAACGTTTAATAGATCGTTTAAAAGAACGTTTAATAGATCGTTTAAAAGAACGTTTAATAGAGCGTTTAATAGAACGTTTAATAGATCGTTTAAAAGAACGTTTAATAGAGCGTTTAATAGAACGTTTAATAGATCGTTTAAAAGAACGTTTAATAGAGCGTTTAATAGAGCGTTTAATAGAGCGTTAAATAGAGCGTTTAAAAGAGCGTTTAAAAGAACGTTTAATAGAGCGTTTAATAGAACGTTTAAAAGAACGTTTAATAGATCGTTTAAAAGAACGTTTAATAGAGCGTTTAATAGAGCGTTTAAAAGAACGTTTAAAAGAACGTTTAATAGAACGTTTAATAGAACGTTTAATAGAGCGTTTAATAGAACGTTTAATAGATCGTTTAATAGATCGTTTAATAGATCGTTTAAAAGAACGTTTAATAGAGCGTTTAATAGAGCGTTTAAAAGAACGTTTAATAGAGCGTTTAATAGAGCGTTTAATAGAGCGTTTAATAGAGCGTTTAATAGATCGTTTAATAGATCGTTTAATAGAGCGTTTAATAGAGCGTTTAATAGAACGTTTAATAGAGCGTTTAATAGAGCGTTTAATAGAGCGTTTAAAAGAACGTTTAATAGAGCGTTTAAAAGAACGTTTAATAGAGCGTTTAATAGAACGTTTAATAGATCGTTTAAAAGAACGTTTAATAGAGCGTTTAATAGAGCGTTTAATAGAACGTTTAATAGAACGTTTAATAGAGCGTTTAATAGAGCGTTTAATAGAGCGTTTAATAGAACGTTTAATAGAGCGTTTAAAAGAACGTTTAATAGAGCGTTTAATAGAACGTTTAATAGAGCGTTTAATAGAACGTTTAATAGATCGTTTAAAAGAACGTTTAAAAGAACGTTTAATAGAACGTTTAATAGAGCGTTTAATAGAACGTTTAATAGATCGTTTAAAAGAACGTTTAAAAGAACGTTTAATAGAGCGTTTAATAGAACGTTTAAAAGAACGTTTAAAAGAGCGTTTAATAGAGTTTAATAGAGCGTTTAAAAGAACGTTTAAAAGAACGTTTAATAGAGCGTTTAAAAGTACGTTTAAAAGAACGTTTAATAGAGCGTTTAATAGAGCGTTTAATAGAGCGTTTAATAGAGCGTTTAATAGAACGTTTAATAGAGCGTTTAATAGAACGTTTAATAGAACGTTTAATAGATTGTTTAATAGATCGTTTAATAGATCGTTTAAAAGAGCGTTTAATAAAACGTTTAATAGAGCATTTAATAGATCGTTTAAAAGAACGTTTAAAAGAACGTTTAATAGATCGTTTAATAGAGCGTTTAAAAGAGCGTTTAATAGAACGTTTAATAGAGCGTTTAATAGAGCGTTTAATAGAGCGTTTAATAGAAAGTTTAATAGAACGTTTAATAGAACGTTTAATAGAACGTTTAATAGATCGTTTAATAGATCGTTTAAAAGAACATTTAATAGAGCGTTTAATAGAACGTTTAATAGAGCGTTTAATAGAGCGTTTAATGGAGCGTTTAAAAGAACGTTTAATAGAGCGTTTAAAAGAACGTTTAATAGAGCGTTTAATAGAACGTTTAATAGATCGTTTAAAAGAACGTTTAAAAGAACGTTTAATAGAGCGTTTAATAGAGCGTTTAATAGAACGTTTAATAGAGCGTTTAATAGAGCGTTTAATAGAGCGTTTAAAAGAACGTTTAATAGAGCGTTTAATAGAGCGTTTAATAGAACGTTTAATAGATCGTTTAAAAGAACGTTTAAAAGAACGTTTAATAGAACATTTAATAGAGCGTTTAATAGAACGTTTAATAGATCGTTTAAAAGAACGTTTAATAGAACGTTTAATAGAGCGTTTAATAGAACGTTTAATATAGCGTTTAATAGAACGTTTAATAGAACGTTTAATAGATCGTTTAATAGATCGTTTAATAGATCGTTTAAAAGAACGTTTAATAGAGCGTTTAATAGAGCGTTTAATAGAACGTTTAATAGATCGTTTAAAAGAACGTTTAATAGAACGTTTAATAGAGCGTTTAATAGAACGTTTAATAGAACGTTTAATAGATCGTTTAATAGAACGTTTAATAGATCGTTTAATAGATCGTTTAATAGATCGTTTAAAAGAACGTTTAATAGAGCGTTTAATAGAACGTTTAATAGAGCGTTTAATAGAGCGTTTAATAGAGCGTTTAATAGAGCGTTTAAAAGAACGTTTAATAGAGCGTTTAAAAGAGCGTTTAATAGAGCGTTTAATAGAACGTTTAATAGAGCGTTTAATAGAACGTTTAATAGATCGTTTAAAAGAACGTTTAAAAGAACGTTTAATAGAACGTTTAATAGAGCGTTTAATAGAACGTTTAATAGATCGTTTAAAAGAACGTTTAAAAGAACGTTTAATAGAGCGTTTAATAGAACGTTTAAAAGAACGTTTAAAAGAGCGTTTAATAGAGTTTAATAGAGCGTTTAAAAGAACGTTTAAAAGAACGTTTAATAGAGCGTTTAAAAGTACGTTTAAAAGAACGTTTAATAGAGCGTTTAATAGAGCGTTTAAAAGAACGTTTAATAGAGCGTTTAATAGAACGTTTAATAGATCGTTTAAAAGAACGTTTAAAAGAACGTTTAATAGAGCGTTTAATAGAGCGTTTAATAGAACGTTTAATAGAGCGTTTAATAGAGCGTTTAATAGAGCGTTTAAAAGAACGTTTAATAGAGCGTTTAAAAGAACGTTTAATAGAGCGTTTAATAGAGCGTTTAATAGAACGTTTAATAGATCGTTTAAAAGAACGTTTAAAAGAACGTTTAATAGAACGTTTAATAGAGCGTTTAATAGAACGTTTAATAGATCGTTTAAAAGAACGTTTAATAGAGCGTTTAATAGAACGTTTAATAGAGCGTTTAATAGAACGTTTAATAGAACGTTTAATAGATCGTTTAATAGATCGTTTAATAGATCGTTTAAAAGAACGTTTAATAGAGCGTTTAATAGAGCGTTTAATAGAACGTTTAATAGATCGTTTAAAAGAACGTTTAATAGAACGTTTAATAGAGCGTTTAATAGAACGTTTAATAGAACGTTTAATAGATCGTTTAATAGAACGTTTAATAGATCGTTTAATAGATCGTTTAATAGATCGTTTAAAAGAACGTTTAATAGAGCGTTTAATAGAGCGTTTAATAGAACGTTTAATAGAGCGTTTAATAGAGCGTTTAATAGAGCGTTTAATAGAGCGTTTAAAAGAACGTTTAATAGAGCGTTTAAAAGAACGTTTAATAGAGCGTTTAATAGAACGTTTAATAGAGCGTTTACTAGAACGTTTAATAGATCGTTTAATAGATCGTTTAAAAGAACGTTTAAAAGAACGTTTAATAGAGCGTTTAATAGAGCGTTTAATAGAACGTTTAATAGATCGTTTAAAAGAACGTTTAATAGAGCGTTTAATAGAACGTTTAAAAGAACGTTTAAAAGAGCGTTTAATAGAGTTTAATAGAGCGTTTAAAAGAACGTTTAAAAGAACGTTTAATAGAGCGTTTAAAAGTACGTTTAAAAGAACGTTTAATAGAGCGTTTAATAGAACGTTTAATAGAGCGTTTAATAGAGCGTTTAATAGAACGTTTAATAGAGCGTTTAATAGAGCGTTTAATAGAACGTTTAATAGATCGTTTAATAGATCGTTTAAAAGAACGTTTAAAAGAGCGTTTAATAGAACGTTTAATAGAGCGTTTAATAGAGCGTTTAATAGAACGTTTAATAGAACGTTTAATAGAACGTTTAATAGAACGTTTAATAGATCGTTTAATAGATCGTTTAAAAGAACATTTAATAGAGCGTTTAATAGAACGTTTAATAGAGCGTTTAATAGAGCGTTTAATAGAGCGTTTAAAAGAACGTTTAATAGAGCGTTTAAAAGAACGTTTAATAGAGCGTTTAATAGAACGTTTAATAGATCGTTTAAAAGAACGTTTAAAAGAACGTTTAATAGAGCGTTTAATAGAGCGTTTAATAGAACGTTTAATAGAGCGTTTAATAGAGCGTTTAATAGAGCGTTTAAAAGAACGTTTAATAGAGCGTTTAAAAGAACGTTTAAAAGAACGTTTAATAGAACATTTAATAGAGCGTTTAATAGAGCGTTTAATAGAACGTTTAATAGAACGTTTAATAGATCGTTTAATAGATCGTTTAATAGATCGTTTAAAAGAACGTTTAATAGAGCGTTTAATAGAGCGTTTAATAGAACGTTTAATAGATCGTTTAAAAGAACGTTTAATAGAACGTTTAATAGAACGTTTAATAGATCGTTTAATAGATCGTTTAATAGATCGTTTAAAAGAACGTTTAATAGAGCGTTTAATAGAGCGTTTAATAGAACGTTTAATAGAGCGTTTAATAGATCGTTTAAAAGAACGTTTAATAGAGCGTTTAATAGATCGTTTAATAGAGCGTTTAAAAGAGCGTTTAATAGAGCGTTTAATAGATCGTTTAATAGAGCATTTAATAGATCGTTTAATAGAGCGTTTAAAAGAGCGTTTAATAGAGCGTTTAATAGATCGTTTAATAGAGCGTTTAAAAGAGCGTTTAATAGAACGTTTAATAGAGCGTTTAATAGATCGTTTAAAAGAACGTTTAATAGAGCGTTTAATAGAGCGTTTAATAGAACGTTTAATAGAGCGTTTAATAGAGCGTTTAATAGAACGTTTAATAGAGCGTTTAATAGATCGTTTAAAAGAACGTTTAATAGAGCGTTTAATAGATCGTTTAATAGAGCGTTTAAAAGAGCGTTTAATAGAGCGTTTAAAAGAGCGTTTAATAGAGCGTTTAATAGATCGTTTAATAGAGCGTTTAAAAGAGCGTTTAATAGAACGTGTAATAGAACGTTTAATAGAACGTTTAATAGAGCGTTTAATAGAGCGTTTAAAAGTTAATGTTTTTCCTATTGTTCCTCATGTTATTCCTAATGTTATTCATATTGTTCCTTATGTTATTCCTATTGTTCCTCATGTTATTCCTATTGTTCCTCATGTTATTCCTATTGTTATTCCTATTGTTCCTCATGTTATTCCTATTGTTCCTCATGTTATTCCTAATGTTTTTCCTAATGTTATTCCTATTGTTATTCGTAAAGTTATTTCTAATGTTATTTCTAATGTTATTCCTATTGTTATTCCTATTGTTATTCCTAATGTTATTTCTAATGTTATTCCTATTGTTATTCCTATTGTTATTCCTAATGTTATTCCTAATGTTATTCCTATTGTTCCTATTGTTATTCCTATTGTTCCTAATGTTATTCCTAATGTTATTTCTAATGTTATTCCTATTGTTATTCCTATTGTTCCTAATGTTATTCCTAATGTTATTCCTATTGTTCCTATTGTTATTCCTATTGTTCCTAATGTTATTCCTAATGTTATTCCTATTGTTATTCCTAATGTTATTTCTAATGTTATTCCTATTGTTATTCCTATTGTTATTCCTAATGTTATTCCTAATGTTATTCCTATTGTTCCTATTGTTATTCCTATTGTTCCTATTGTTATTCCTATTGTTATTCCTAATGTTATTCCTAATGTTATTTCTAATGTTATTCCTATTGTTATTCCTAATGTTATTTCTAATGTTATTCCTATTGTTATTCCTATTGTTCCTATTGTTATTCCTATTGTTCCTATTGTTATTCCTATTGTTATTCCTAATGTTATTTCTAATGTTATTCCTATTGTTATTCCTAATGTTATTCCTAATGTTATTCCTATTGTTATTCCTATTGTTCCTATTGTTATTCCTATTGTTCCTATTGTTATTCCTATTGTTATTCCTAATGTTATTCCTAATGTTATTCCTAATGTTATTCCTAATGTTATTCCTATTGTTATTCCTAATGTTATTCCTAATGTTATTCCTATTGTTCCTATTGTTATTCCTAATGTTATTCCTAATGTTATTCCTATTGTTATTCCTATTGTTCCTAATGTTATTCCTAATGTTATTCCTATTATTCCTAATGTTATTCCTAATGTTATTCCTATTATTCCTAATGTTATTCCTAATGTTATTCCTATTGTTCCTAATGTTATTCCTATTGTTATTCCTAATGTTATTCTTAATGTTATTCCTATTGTTCCTATTGTTATTCCTAATGTTATTCCTATTGTTCCTATTGTTATTCCTATTGTTCCTAATGTTATTCCTAATGTTATTCCTATTGTTATTCCTAATGTTATTTCTAATGTTATTCCTATTGTTATTCCTATTGTTCCTAATGTTATTCCTAATGTTATTCCTATTGTTCCTATTGTTATTCCTATTGTTCCTAATGTTATTCCTAATGTTATTCCTATTGTTATTCCTAATGTTATTTCTAATGTTATTCCTATTGTTATTCCTATTGTTATTCCTAATGTTATTCCTAATGTTATTCCTAATGTTATTCCTATTGTTCCTATTGTTATTCCTATTGTTCCTGTTGTTATTCCTATTGTTATTCCTAATGTTATTCCTAATGTTATTTCTAATGTTATTCCTATTGTTATTCCTAATGTTATTTCTAATGTTATTCCTATTGTTATTCCTATTGTTCCTATTGTTATTCCTATTGTTATTCCTAATGTTATTTCTAATGTTATTCCTATTGTTATTCCTAATGTTATTCCTAATGTTATTCCTATTGTTATTCCTATTGTTCCTATTGTTATTCCTATTGTTATTCCTATTGTTATTCCTAATGTTATTCCTAATGTTATTCCTAATGTTATTCCTAATGTTATTCCTAATGTTATTCCTATTGTTATTCCTAATGTTATTCCTAATGTTATTCCTATTGTTATTCCTATTGTTCCTAATGTTATTCCTAATGTTATTTCTAATGTTATTCCTAATGTTATTCCTAATGTTATTTCTAATGTTATTCCTAATGTTATTCCTAATGTTATTCCTAATGTTATTCCTATTGTTATTCCTAATGTTATTCCTAATGTTATTCCTATTGTTCCTATTGTTATTCCTAATGTTATTCCTAATGTTATTCCTAATGTTATTCCTATTGTTATTCCTATTATTCCTAATGTTATTCCTAATGTTATTCCTATTATTCCTAATGTTATTCCTAATGTTATTCCTATTGTTATTCCTAATGTTATTCCTAATGTTATTCCTATTGTTCCTATTGTTATTCCTAATGTTATTCCTAATGTTATTCCTATTGTTATTCCTAATGTTATTTCTAATGTTATTCCTATTGTTATTCCTAATGTTATTTCTAATGTTATTCCTATTGTTATTCCTATTGTTCCTATTGTTATTCCTATTGTTCCTATTGTTATTCCTATTGTTCCTAATGTTGTTCCTATTGTTCCTAATGTTGTTCCTATTGTTCCTAATGTTGTTCCTATTGTTCCTATTGTTATTCCTATTGTTATTCCTAATGTTATTCCTAATGTTATTCCTATTATTCCTAATGTTATTCCTATTGTTCCTAATGTTATTCCTAATGTTATTCCTAAAGTTATTCCTAATGTTATTCCTATTGTTATTCCTATTGTTATTCCTAATGTTATTCCTCTCACTGTAGCTCAGTGTCTGAAGGACCAGCTTCCTGCCGTAAGCTGATTGGCTCTCACAGACCTTAATTGAAGACTAATTAGCATGGCGATGGCTCCGTGTAGAGCGAGACACTCCACGTTTTTACATTCTACACTAATTAGCTCCTCCTGATTAATGTGGGCTGTTGTAATAGTTATTAATCGCCTGTTCGCGTCAGATTAGAAATTAATTGACAAATAACAACGTGGCGTGGTGTGTGCGGGTCACTCTGCACGACTGTGTGTGTGTGCCGTGTCACAACGCATCAACGGACTCCGCCATCAGGTTGAGTCTGAGGCGGGAGCCAATCAGCTCTCTGGGCTCCAACCTTTACTAACTTACACTAATTGTGGGCTCGTTAGCAGCCACGGGGCTCGGCTGTGAAACCAAGTGTGTCCGTGTGTGGGGACGCAGCGCGCTCACGTGCACGCTCACGTGCACGCTCACGTTAAATGAGTGGACAGACCGTGTGATGTCAGAGGAGGAAGCTGAGGGATGACGAGGGGACGGGAACACAAACGCTACTGGACACACACTTTTAGAAGGTGTGTGTGGAGCATGTAGTGATTTTAATCTTTATGATGTTATATACAGCATCGTTAGGTAAGGTTATGCCGTACAGTGAGGTTAGGTGAGTGATTCATGCTCAAATGTTGGTTATGGTTTCTGTTATAGGTTATGTGTACTTGTGTTTTTGTATGCAGAGGTGACCCCCCCCCATCCACCCCCCCACCCCCCCCCGCCGCTCACTGACAGCTTCCTGTTCCTTACAAATCCGAGGATTGGAATGGTGAGTAGTTATTATGGAAATGTGGTCAGAGTGCCTCAGCGGAGGCCGCTCCGCTTCAGTCTGATCATTTCCATGATTGCAGGGAGTCGGCATAGAGCGGGGGGGGGGGGGGGGGGATCACCATGGGTCACATGATAAGCAGGTTTGTTTACCCCTGGACAAATGACCTCACACTGGAAGCGTAGCACATGGCGGAGTGACTTTGGCGAGTTTATTGGAGGCGTGTCAAGGTGAAGAGGTGGAGGCGGAGTTTCACTTAAACAGGCTTTTAAACGTGATTGTTTCCAACAGTGTTTCCAGCCTTAGAGCATGGCTCACTATTTGAAACTTATGGCTTCTTAAAACTTACTAAAATCAACTTTTGTTACCATGTCAGTTAAATCAACAACAGATTAAAGAGATTAACAAAATGTCTTGATTATGGGCGTTATTTGTCAGTGTCAATCATTTCATGGACGCGTCTCCATCCGTTTGACCTGTTTTACAGCAGTTTGTGTATTATTTAGAAGGTTGAAACCTTGCTATTTAAACAGAATTAGATCTTTACGTTTAGTGTGAATTCTGATTTATATTGTTTATTTTATTTTCTGTTTGGTTTATGAATTTCAATGTTGTGGATTGTGTTATTAAATGAGTTTTTTTTAAATAACAATTAAAAACACCACAAAACAGTCACATATTTACATGTGTACTATTAAAATATTCAACAAACGTCGTCCCAGCAGCTCTGTCGTAAAGATGGCGAGTGACGTAAGTGACGTAGTCTACGCGCCATCAGGCATTACTCCTGACGCAGTAAGACACGCCCATTCAGGCAGTGCGCTGCGGTGACAGAGCGCTGTCTGCTCAACTACTACACACAATACACAGCACACACACACACACACACACACAGTAACGCGACGTACTGTACATGCACGTTCGCACACACACACAGAGACAGACGGGGATACACACATAACTTGATGAATCATCTGATTAGAGCAGAATCTGCTTCTACAGGAACACACGGAGCTTTGGAGTTCCTCATAGGGCTGTGATTGGAGCAAAACTAGTCCCTCCTCCCAGCTTTTATAGTAGAGGCGGGGCCAACAGTGACGCGTGATGCTCACAATGACGCGTCAGCCAATAGCTAAATTAAATTGTAATAGCAGCATTCAACCCTTAGAGGGCAGTCACTCTGACATTTAACAACTCAATACGCTAAATTAAAATACTTTTACTAAAATCAATACTTCATACCCAAATACATAGCAGAAAAAGGTGGATTTGAGGTTTAGTTATTAATAAGAGAAGTTTTGTTTTCTTCTATTTAATCACATTCTGCTTTAAACGTCTTTGTTTGTCTGATCTCTGCCCGAGGGTCGATGGTTGTGTGTGTGTGTGTGTGTGTGTGTGTGTGTGTGTGTGTGTGTGTGTGTGTGTGTGTGTGTGTGTGTGTGTGTGTGTGTGTGTGTGTGTGTGTGTGTGTGTGTGTGTGTGTGTGTGTGTGTGTGTGTGTGTGTGTGTGTGTGTGTGTGTGTGTGTGTGTGTGTGAGAGAATGATTTTCCTGAGAACTGTAACTATGGTGTCACACCATGTTGTCATTACGGTGATTGTCGGTGGCGCTGTAACCTCCCCGCTGTGATTTGTGCGTCTCTCCCTCTCTCTCTCTTCTCTCTGGTCTTGATTGCGATGTCTTGGTCGATCTCACTTTTCTCAGAGTGCGGCGTTCCCCATCCCTAACCATGCCCCCCCCCCCCCCCCCCCTTCCTGTAGGTTGTCATTTGTTTCTATTGTCTGACTGGTATTTAACGCTGAGGAGATTAGCAGCTGTGAATGGACTGCAGCTGTCTGCGCTGGATTACAGGACTTTAATCAAAGTGTATCCTAATGCTGATCCACAGGGACGGAGCCTCTAACTGATAATGATAGCCGTGGCCGTCTTATCGGCGAGTCGGGCCGCTTTGTGGGGGCCTCTGTGTGTGGAGCGTTGAGCGTGTGCTGCTAAATGTCACGTCTGAAGCTCTGACAGTGTTTGTTTCGCTGTGAGGAGATGACGACAGGAGCAGGTGTTGATTGGCCTCTTCCAGTTACAACTCTGGTGTTAATGATATGCCTCCCTCACACACTCTCACACACACACACACACACACACACACACACACACACACACACACACACACACATTGTTGTTTGTTCACTTGGCTTTCCTCACAGAGACAGATGAATCCTCACTCTACAACTTTACTGCACTGACCTCTGAGTAAACCAAACCAGTCAGAATACTTTCAGATCTGAGGACACAGATACTGTACGTAAAATCACTTATTAATTCATTTAAAATCAAGTCAAAATAACAAATAAATGGTGTGGTTATTTTGTTTATCTGACTGAAAACCAAAACGGAAATAGAGAAACCACAAAAAGCAGCGTTTTCTGCTCATATTTCAACAAATATTCACTTATTTCAGTCCCTTCAGGATTCCGTGGCTAATTTCTGTGATTGTTGCGTCTTAAAATGCCTGATTTTTGCCAGTTTGGAGTGTTTTTTTATTTTCTATAACTTTGCCTAAACTGTCAATTTGCCAAAAAAAACCCTGATTGTCTTTGAATAATTTCATAACAATAGAGAAAAGATTCACAATAATTAAACTTATTTTCATCACATTTTAAAGGTTTCCAGTGCAGAGAATTATATTATTATATATTATAATAACACTATTTGGCTGTTGTGACACAGTCTGTAACCAGACTAAATGGTGATACTGGTCGGACTGGGGGACTCGTGGCGGCTAATTGTGGTTGTGGTTGTGTTTGCTGAATCCTTTTAGATCCTTTCAACATGTGCGTGAAAAGCGTCTCCATCCGGTGACATATTTAAATGTGTACTATTAAAATATTTTACATTTACATTTAGATACCACGTCCCAGCACCTCTGTCGTAAGGATTGCGAGTGAAGGAAGTGACGTCGTCTACGTGCGTTAAAATGATCTGCCAACAAATCGACCGGAAACTTTAGTCAGATTGGTTAAAATTGTGGAAATTTGGATGGAATTCCAGGGTCGGGCAGAATTGTGGGGATTTGCATTAATAGTCTGTTATTTTGTCAATAAATAACACTTTAATATACAATAATACTGTATATCTAAGTTTAGTTTTACTTTTTGTCTTGTTTTAGTCATTTTGAAGTCTTTTTAGTTTCAGTTTTAGTTTGGGCTAGATCTATGTTTGTGATTTGATTTATTGAAATATTCAGTTCATATTTTGACATTAGTGACCAGTTTTTTTGGTTCAAACGCCTCATTAGTGTAGACGTGTTTATCTCCTAGTAGAAAGAGTCTCGTGTTCAGTGGTGGAGTTCTTGTTTCTAGATGAGACGTTTAAAGAATAATACATGATAAAATGGAGCTTTCTGTGATTGAACGTTAAAATAAGGCTTTTCTTCTCCGTTTTCACCTCTACAGGCCATGAGAGCAGAGATCCAAGCATTGGGATTAATTAAGGAATGGAATGTTTGAGGAAGTGTGGAATGATGCACAGATTCCCAGTTTAGGTGAGAGAGATTAGACATTTATCAGTTATTGTTCACACTTTCTTTTTCTGATTCACCTTTAGCCATAACATCTATTTAAATGTCCAAATATGTATTTATCATAACATTCCCTTTGGACCAAAGGACTTAAACGCTCTTTAAAATGCAACAGTTTGTTGCCATGGCTCCCATTGTGTCCTTTGATGTGAGAACTTAAATCTGCATTTATTCTCAATAGAAAAACATTATTATAAAACTTCTAATATACATATTTTGTCAGTATAGTTGAGTAAAAAATTAGTTTTTTACAAAAAAAATAAAAATAATAATTCTTAGGAATTTGTGGGTTTAAAAGCTTTTTGGTTTACATGTTTTTATAATAATAATCACACATTTCAGTCGTACTTTTAGTCACTGAGCAACTGTTAACATTGAGTTTTTGTTTAGTTTTGTTGACATAAATCATGATAATTCATTTTAAAAGAAATGACCTGAGAGAATTTTTTGCCTTCATTTTATTTGTTGGATAAAAATATAATTTATTTTAATCATCATTTTAAAGGGTAAGTGTAGTGGAAATGTTTATAACATAAAATGTGTTTAATCTATTATTAATAAACTAAACATTTGCACATTTATAAAAAACAAATATATATTTAAAGTACTTTTTCTTGTTAATACACTAAAATATACCGAAAATATACAATAATCCAGTAAAAGACAAGAGATAAACACACAAAACTACTGCAACAATTAATAAAACGACAACAGTAATACACAAAATGACTCAAAAAACATGCAAAATTACAGAAAATGACAACAAAAATATACAAAAAGACAAGAAAAACACAAAAAAATGACTCTGTAAACCCACAGTACTGACAAAATAGACATGTTGACAATAGATAGACAAAATTGACTCAAAAATAAAGGAAATGACATTATAAATACACGATTTGACTCCATAATACATACATTTTACAGGTAAAATACACTAAAGGACAACAGAAATACACAAAATGATTTCTAACAAGTGAAACAACTATAAACATACGCAGAATGATAGAAAAACACTTAAATTTCCTCTAAAAACTATTTTTTTCTTTCCTGTGTTAATGCTCATAAATGTTGATCATGTGACTCTTCCATTCGCTGTGACAGAAGTCGCTCACCTCTGGTCTATTATTATTATTATAATACTCAGCCTAAGTTATTATATTTTAGTCCATTTTTAGTTTGATTTAACCCTTGTGCACCTCTTTAAATGTTCGTACACTTGATGTTACGTCTCATAAAAGTTTTACTTCTACTGCATCAGATGTTTTCAACTACATCAGACGAATCTATAGATATAACATGTTAGAATTTCAAACCCTTTTTATGTTTCTATGCACTTTTTATCACAAAAACCTCCATTTTTTTATCAAGAAAAACACTAAATATGCAGTGTTTCCAAAAATGAATGAGGGTCAAAATGAAATATTTGTGATGAAAATATTACAGCATTAATTAATAGCAGAATTAAATTTAAAACATTATCATTATTTTTGGCACAAGGACAGTTTTAAAGTTGTACACTTTGTATATTTTGTAAGATTATAAATCCAGGTTTTCACTGAAACGTTATTAATATTTCTGGTTGGTAGGAGGTCATTACACCTAAAATATATGTACCTTTATTTTGAAGGTAGAGGCTTTGATCTATTAGATATTAATTGAAAAATGTCATGATTACAGTATATGAAAAATATGTGTTTACAATGGGAGTCAATGGGACACATTTAATCAATATGTTACTAAGTGTCAGTATTATGTATAATATATGTATTTTTCTATACACGCAAATAAACACGAAAAAATAATTTTATAAAACTAGCCTTAAAAATGATCAGAATATTGAAAAGAAAACAAATAAAAACAACAGAAATGTAACTTTTGAAGGATAAATCTGTTCGTTCTGTTGTTACTCTGTGGAGCAGGTTTTTTTCTCGTAGACTTCTATGAACTGTAGTTTTAGTCTTTTTCTGCTAAATGCAAACAGATGAGGACTTTTAGTCGGAGCGGAAACGTCTTTGTGGGATGAAGCGTCGGAGCAGAAACAGGAATAATCTGCGCTGTGACTTCTAGCCTCTCAGAGATGATATGTGCGCTGCAGGCTGTGAGTGCTCTCACTGCTGATTTTAATAAGCTCTGATGATACACATTATGTGGAACCGAGTGTGTGTGGAGTGAGAGTGTGCTGCCTCATTACTGCAGGATTACACGTGTACGCGGCGCTCAGGAGCACCTCAATCACTCGTGTCATTATCCTTCATCTTTGACAGCTCGGAACGCAAATTTAACAAAATAGAATCACAAAACCACAGCAGTATTTTATTGAAAAGGTTTTAGTTTATTTTCATTAAAAATAAACACGTATCACAGCAGGTTTGTTTAAAGGCAAAGAAGTTAGGAAAGCGAACAACAATAAAAAGCCTGAGTATTTACTGTAGTATCAGAAAAGACAAATATATAAACATATTTGATTAAAAGAGCAGAAATGCTGTGTTTCTTTAATGGAGTTCCACAGGGATCTGATACAGGACCACTGTAGGTCTTATTAACCAGGACCACATTCCTTCAGCCAGGAAATGGTTATCATTACCAGTATCATTTGTGAACTCTGAAAACAAACTACTTTGTTTTGCTTTAGCTTATTTGCGAGTGATATTTAACACAAGAACCCCAGAAATGTGTGGGATCACGTTTAGAAATCACCATTTCTGTTCACTGAGTCAAAGTTTGGCTGATAAAAGAGGAGCGTTTTGTTTCTATGACGCCCCCTCCCCTCCCTCAGTGAGAGCTGAATGGGGTCATTTTCCTGCTTTAACAGAACCATTGAGGCCTAATGACCCCCCCAACAATAACATTTAACCAGTCCGCTGCCCCGTGGGCCGCAGTGGGGACATCTTTAGTGGTAGGGTCTTTGCTTTGATGGGGGGGGGCATGTGGGTCATAGGTCGTAGGTGCACATAGACACTCATTTTTGTATAAAAATATATATACATATATATAATGAGCTATAGAAGATATACTGGTACATAAATAAATAGGATATATATATATATACAAACATATGCTTGCATATAGATATATAAAGATTTTTGTATATATATATACTGTATGTATAATGAGCTCTGGAATATATACAAAAAAAGATAGGTTATTTATACGCACATATATGTTTATATATAGAGATATACCAAGGTCTATGTATATATATATATATAATGACATATAGAATATATATAAATAGATATATGCACACATGTTATATATCATATAGAAGATGTACATCAACAGATAGGATATATACACATGTTTATATATAGATATATTAACATATATGTACTGTATATACAGTATACAATGAGCTTTTGAAGATTTTACATAGACAGGATATACACACGTGTTTATATAAAAACACACACATATATATATATATAACTACCTTTTGATCTAAAAAAACAAGAAGTACAGTACATATTTGAAACAATTTGCAACACGAGCTTTTGTTTTTCTAAATAATTGTGGGGTAAATACTTAAAGAAATCACATCCTTTTCAAAACAAAAGCACAGCATCTTCATGCTTTCTTTTGCTCTGGTGAATAAATGTCTGTAACTCACGACCTACGACCTGTCGACTGTGTTTTAAAGGACGGAGAAAAGCCTGAGTTGACCCCCAGAGTTTAGCTGGAGGCGAGGGGTTAACCGCTCTCGCTGCTTTAAGATTTACTGTGAGAAATTACGTCTCCATGGAAACCGGCGCTTACAGCACGCCGAGCGAGTCGCACTGGTCGTCAGCGGGAAGCCGATGAATTACCAACCAGTGGAAGGTCTGAGACGCTTCAGTCGCTGCTCTTTTAGACGCTCGGAGATGGTGAAGGTCTGAGAACATCTGAGATAGAGACGTACAATATAGATTAAAAAAATATCACCATCATTTCTGTTATGAATAAAACAATTCCCAACTTAAAGTGTAAACAGGTTCCTTACAAACACAAATGAATCAGAATACATCAACACTAGACACATTAAAAAAGGCCACAATATCTGCTGAGTCAGCGAGCTGATGGGTTGATGTTTGATGGAATCTGCTTTAGCTCATTCAGCGCCCCAGGCAAGAGTGGACTTTAACACCCCCCCCCCAATGAGCTATAATATAACACCAACAGGTATAGTGCAAATGTCCAATAACGGTGCAACAGCACTGCAAA
>NC_041045.1:918032-952010 GCF_900634775.1 Gouania willdenowi
ATTTATTTCTCAATATATACACTTTAACAAATAAATCAAAACAACATCCAACTGTTTGTATTGTAAATACAACAAAGCAGTGTTACTTCTTCTTTCTTTTTCATTTATAATAAATATAAAGATTAAGCTACAACAGGAAACGTTTTCCTCCTTCTTTGTCTGTCTGTGATTTTGACTCATTTTAAACCATTGATAGACCTTACGCCATGCATGGAAGATTCCATTTCATTTTAGTAAGGATCAATATTCTCATCCAGATTGGATCCGTATTGTGCTTTTCATGGTGTTTCTTCTTAATAAAAGACTTTAGCTTTGTGTTTAACCAAGAGATTCCTCAGATTCCTGGTTTTCCCAACGCTCACGTCATAAATATAACAGTGGGAGTAACTCTGTATGAGCCATGTATTCTGAACCCGCACCCACTGATGTCATTACGCTCAAACCCGTCATGGACAATCACCTTCTTCTGCTCTCTCTCACAGTCACAAAGATGCGTTTAGGGACCCAAACATGGCACCATACGTGAATGTGGTACCCATCCTTATCCTTTATAATTTACTGCACATAGCTTTGTACTAACGGAATCCACTGCACGTCTTCCACCCTCACCTAAAACACAGTTCAACACAGATTGTTCATACTCTAAAATCAGCCAATAACTGAAACCCACCAAACCCACCCTACCCAGAACCCTCTCACAGCCACCGTACTTCTTAGAACTCAGTGCTGTGATGTTTAGGACTTACTTCACTGGCACACGGTGCAATGGGTATAGCCTCATGATGCCGTGTGTGTGTGTGTGTGTGTGTGTGTGTGTGCACGGTGCAATGGGTATTGCCTCATGATGCGGTGGATCCTTCCCCATGGCCGTCCTGGCAGGGAAAATGAATGAATCAAGAAAAAAGGTTCTGTGCTCACCATGACCTCTGACCTCAGTGTGTGTGTGTGAGAGACCAGTGTTTTGTCTCCTCTTCTTTGGTTGCCCTTTGTTCCAGGCTGTGGTTCCCACAGCTTGGTGGGGGGGGGGGGGGGGGCAGCAGGCCACACACACATCCTAGGGGGGCATCACCTTCTCTAACTGAGTTCATTCTGTTTGCAGCTGAAATGTAGTCTAGGCCCAGATTGATGCTTTTGTAGCGTGGTCTGGTCCTTTGTTAGAAATGGTTGTGGCTTTTTGGTTCTTGACCTGGCACTGGTTCCTGAACTGAGCCCAGGTTCTTAAACACAATCCCTCGCTCTTCATCATGTTTCTTCTTCCTGATCCTGGTTCCTTGACTTGGCTATAGATATTACAAACAACCTGGTTCCTTGATTTGGTTCCCTGTTCTTGAACTGGCC
Organism: Gouania willdenowi; assembly: GCF_900634775.1. NCBI lineage: Eukaryota > Metazoa > Chordata > Actinopteri > Blenniiformes > Gobiesocidae > Gouania > Gouania willdenowi. The sequence goes on from NC_041045.1 coordinate 919,371, forward strand.
CCTGGTTCTTAAAAATAGTTGAATTTCACAATTCTGGTTTTCATTCCTTTTTACTAATCACGACCTTCATTCTGGTTCCTGTTCCCGGTTCTCTGCCATGGACTTGGTTCATGAACTTAGCCCTGCCTCCTGTTTGCGTTGTTGACCGACCAACAGGTCTTTGTGTTCTTCAGACTGGTTCCTTCTGGTCTGGAGACTTTTAGAAGTTAAGTGAGAAGTAAAAAATCCTCAGTGTTGATTTTCATTTTAACGCAGCGTGAAACAACGGCGTTTCAAAGGAACCGCCTTTCTTTGATTCACACCGTCACCTCGGGAGAGAGACCTGTAAACACACACACACACACACACACACACACACACGTGCTGATCTAAAGGTTTCTTTAACCAAAATTACAACCTTTTTTTATTTTTTATAAATGTATCCCACATGTATATTCATGGAGCCTTGATATTTTAAATGATGTAACTTTAAAAACAATTGTAATGGTTCAGTCCTGCCTGCACTGGTGTCTATTCTTCTGGCTCATTGTATACTGAAAATTTTTATTTTCCACAATATTTACATGTGAACAATATATTATGTCAATATTTGAGTGAAGCTGCTTTGTTATTCCTTTAAATAATTTGTTTTAATATTTCCGTTTATTTCAGAGGACGGTGAAACTTTGTGTCTTCGTGACGCAAACGAACGCGTTGACATGATGGTGACGGCGTCAGTCAGCAGGTAAGTCATCTCACACCTCTGAGGTGTGAAGAACAGACGAGTGAGAATCTGTCAGACGGGCCGTCACAGGAACACACACACACACACACACACACACACACACACACACGCCGGACCAACGAGCGACCACGATGGACCGTCAAAAACTAACAACATCGATGGCATCGTAAGACACAAAACTAGCATAACACGGTTACAGGTTTGTCCAATACACTAAGCAAATACATCAACAAACAGAACCAAGACAGGAAATGAGCAGTCGTACTCTGTCCACCCGAGCGTGTCGTTATAGAATATATACAGTACACTGCTCTGAAAAACAAGCGTAGATATTAATGAAATGTTCCAGATGAAAATCTTCACACAGAGTGGAATGTGTTGAGAACAAAGAATGATGAAAATAACTGGATTCAGAATGAAACTCATCAGATTCAACTTCTGTAGAAATAACTGAAAACTAGTGTAAATGAGACTCATTATAGATTTTAACAAGATAAAAGCGATATTTCTAAATGTCAACAAGGTATAATTGTGCTTTGAACGTGTTTGGGGGAGGAGCCTCATAACTCCTGTGAGACTTCGCTACAGGAAGATGGACGCTCAGAACCTCCTTAGAACGTCCTGCATTAAAAGGTCTAATAATCACTAATCATTTTTAATTATAAAGCTATGACATGTCTGCGTCATGTGACGTGTATTTGTGTTATTAATGTTTCCATGGTGATTTTATGACACATTTAAACGTTTTTAGTGATATTTGAGTGTTTTTTTATTTATTATTTCCACCTTCAGTCGTGTTTCTGTATCCACTCACGACATCATCTAGACGTTCTCCTGATGAGAACACATGTTCTCCTGAGGGATCAGAGCATCAGTTAACTATGGTGAGATGTGATGTTCCAGATGTGGTGTTATGATTGAGACCAATGCATTCATCAGCCACATGAGGTCTAGCATGAGAACATGTCTACACCAGTACACACTATGGTCTACAATGGCTCTCATCCCAGTACCTCAGTCAACCTCTGCTTAGAAAATATGTTTAGGTTTGGTTTATTCAGACAATTTCATCTCCTTTCGACTGTATACTGCCCGTCTTCCTCAGAGGTGATTGCTTTGATGTATCCCTATTAAGTATGTGGACATAAGAATCAGTATCTAGATACAAACTTTACAATTTACTGGTGAAATAGAGATGCATCGTTTACTGTGTGCCTACATCTGTAAAATTCATGGTTGCATCCATCCATCAATTTATACATCTATCCATTTATACATCTATCCATCCATCCATCCATTTATACATCTATCCATTTATACATCCATCTATGTATCCATCTATCCATCCATCCATTTATTCATTCATCCATCAATTTATCCATCCATCCATTTATACATCTATCCATCCATCCATCCATTTATACATCTATCCATTTATACATCCATCTATCCATCCATCCATTTATTCATTCATCCATCAATTTATCCATCCATCCATTTATACATCTATCCATCCATCCATCCATTTATACATCTATCCATTTATACATCCATCTATGTATCCATCTATCCATCCATCCATTTATTCATTCATCCATCAATTTATCCATCCATCCATTTATACATCATCTATCCATCTATGTATCCATCCATCCATTCATTTATCTATCCATCATCCATCCATTTTCTGACCCACTTCTTCCTGTTTTTATGGTCACATGGTGATGAATTCATCTTGTATTTCATTCTATCCTGTGTTTTTATTAAATGCACCATCACAGCTTCATGTTTTAAACACAGACTGAAACACGTTTCATTTCTACCACGACTAATGGTGCTTTTCTATTGAATCAGCTCTACACTCCTCGCTTTCAGGACCTGATTCTGTTCTTCAGAGCGTTTTCTATTGAATCATAAGATCACCAACAATAATCAATGGAGGTCAAATGTTTCCTCTGTGTGTGAGTTAATGACTTTATGCTGTGATGATTCTCTGAACCAATCAGTGTCTACTTTGAGCTTACGTCACATGATCAGACCAGGGCTGATTTTTATGGAGGAACTAAAAAAAGCAGCACCAGGAACTTTTTACCAGTGGAAACGAGTCATAAACTATAAAAACATGAAGATCAGCAGCTATAGATGAGATTAATAATAACAGAAAAACTAAAATACATGAAATATGATAAATGCACATTGTTTTTAAAGAATGCCGTGCTGATAAACTGAGGGGCTCACTACTATCAATATGGCCGCCGCTGCTCCCCCTAATATATATAGATCTATAGATATAGATATATACTGTATACATATATATTGGCATCTGGAATCTCTCTCTAATTGTGATAAACATAACTGACGCTCTTTTCAAAAGTGTGTTTATTTAATTTATTTTATTCTTTAGTTCATTTTATAGACATTAAATATGACAAACATCAGTTTTCATCTTTTTTTGTACAAACAGTTGTAGACCTTAATGCTACTGTATTAGCCTAATAGCTGCTGAACAGTTCATATTAGTATCTGTGACAGACATGAATATAGACATTACTAATGAAAGTGTGACTTTAAGTCACTCATTGAGAGTGATGATGTCACTGTTTATGTGAGGAACCACTTCCTGTTCCTGGTGTTGAATCTGGTTCTAAATCAGATTCAGATTAAACTATCTCTAGTTTCAAATGTCGTCAGACTCCATCAAAGCTGAGAATTTATTCTTTAAAATATTGTTCTGTGTTTTAACGTTCTGCACGTGTGAAGGACACACACACACACACACACACACACAAACGTATATGAACACACATACACAAAAAATGTTGAGGGTGTGAAACATAAATCACACGTACATGTGCAGCTCATACATCGCACATGTAAGCACAGAGAGACATTCATCTTCATCATCATCTTCATCAATAGCTTATGATCAACTTTAACACACACGCACACTTACATACTTTACTGTAACACACACACTATAGCCCACACTAATTCACTCTCTCTCTCTCACACACACACACAGATTTCATGCTGTAATTTTTCAGCGACAAAAACACTCTACGAGTTTTAGAGTTGTTCAAGTTTGTGTGACGTTGAGTGTTTGTGACTCGAATGTTGTGACAAAATGAAACAAAATCCACACACACACACACACACACACACACACACACACACACACACACACACACTCTCCCTTTCACCCACAGCCTGGTGAATAATGGATGGTGCTGGAGGTTCAGGTGGTTTGAAATGTAAATGTTAGGGATGGAGAGCTGTGTGTGTAGGGGTGTGTGTGTGTGTGTGTGTGTGTGTGTGTGTAGGTGTGTGTGTGTGTGTGATATGGTAATGGCATTAGCAGTAGTGATGAGGAGGAAACTGTGCTTTTTAAACATAATCACCTTATTCCAGGAGGCGCTACTGTAGATTATCATTATGGGTGTGGCTTCCTGTGTGATTAAGGTATAGCAGTCAGTGATTGGTCAGCTTCGAACAATGAATGTTTGTTCTACAATAACTGAGTCTGTTTTTTGTTTTTTTTCTAATTAAGAGCAATTTGTAATATTTCATGATGATGTAACAGGTAATAGGTTTAAGCCTTTATCTGTACTGCAGATCTATGAATTAATTATTCATTTATACACTTAGAGCCTCAGCGAGAATACATGCTGCACTGCTATACACAAAGTGGGAGGGCTCTATAAGACAATATAGGCAAGAACAACACCCAAAATGAGGCAGATGTGTAAATATAAACATGTGCTCCAATACAGTTATTGTCTAATAGATTAATATTGTACAATCTCACAAATTTACGCATTAACAGTGTCAGCAGCTTCCTGTCTGTATTCCTTCCTTCCTGCTTTTTCTGCAGCTACAGAGCTGTTTTTGGTCCACTTTATGGATTTTAATTCTTTATATTTGACTGTTTGTGATATTTTTAGGACCCTATTGTAATGCACCTCGTTTTTATTATTATTTTTATTATAGCATTTTTGAGGGCCTAAACACGTTCAAAAACTCATGAAAATTAGTACGCGTCACTGTAGAGTGATGATGTCAGAATACTTCAGTGTACTGAAGAACTATTACTTCAGTACACTGAGGATTTCCCTGATCTGGGTCAGTACTGTTATTTCTTTTTACCACAAACAGGATTCTCACCAGGAACTTTTCACAGCATAGGGAAGCTTATGATAGTTATTAAGAGTCATGCATAGTCATAGCGCCACCTATTGGTAAAAGGAAATTATAGACATTATATTTGGACAGAACTTTGCAGAAAGTTTGTGATATAATCCTTTAAAATGATCAGCTATGTCTCACTTTAACATTTCTGCCACACCCCAACATGGAACACACCACGTCCCAACATACGTGTGGTTGCGAGGGCCCGTTCATCGCTGCTTGCAGCTTTAATTATGTTTGAGATTGGTCAGATGCAGCAAACTCCGCCCCTTTTATGTGAGCGCGCTCTGATCCAGGTTGGAAACACTTGTCCTATGTTAACGCACTACAGATATATAGGTCAAACCTGCTAACGGAGAGATATCCTGGATATTTTTAGCCAGCCTCTTATTGCGCTAACTTCCATGATTGTGATTGTTCTGACGCTGCAATCTCCACTTCCTGTCACAGGAGCGCGTGGTTACTTGAACGTGTTTATATCCTGCTTCGTAGTACAGCTGCTCTCTCACATAGAATGTTTGATAAGGTAAAGTCAGCTAACGAAGAGATGTCCCAGATATACTTATATCCAACTTTGTAGTACAGGCCCTTAAGGTTAAGTTTGGATCAATAAATCAAACACAATAAAAGTTCAACTGCAAGGATGAAGTAAGATGTTATTTATGTGTTTATATTTATATTCTATAAAATGGATGAACACTTATTCACCAAAATGATTTATAGGTTTATGAACAAAAATAAATGCTAGCATTTTATTTATGTTTCCTAACGCTCAAACTTAAAATTAACTATTTATACAAACAAAACATTTGTTTTTCACATCATCCCTCAGGTGCATCCTTTATTCTAATTTAAAGTTTCTATATTTACTGAACTGAACGAAACACACACACACACACACACACACGGGTCTCTGATATGTTTATTGTCGTCACAAGCACTCATACAGAAACTCTCGTCAACAACAAGATAAAAAAAAACTACAGAAAAACTTGGAAAAAAGTGCAAAAAACATTTAAAAAGTTGTTCAAAATGCAATTTAAAAAAAAGTTTTTCAAGACTTACAGTCACTGTTCATTATATACAGTATATAATGAAAAGGCCATTAAAGCAGTAAGTAAAACATTATGAAATATGAGAAATATATTCAAAACATTTTAAAACTGGATGTGTTCAGTTAAACAATGTGTTAGAGAAAAGAGGTTTAAAAGGATTTAAAATACAATCATAAATATTGTTTGTATATTTAAATATGTAATTAAAATGTTTCAAAACATTTACGGTACGTTTCAATAATAAAATACTTTTATCAAGACAGGTCTGGTATATTTAAGTGTTTTTAAATGTGTTGATGTTTATAAAATATCTTTAAAGTTGTTTTTGAAAATATCTCACTGTATACTTACACGTCTTCATCCCCCTCTTCTTTTTCCTCTCCTACGCACGCACACACATGCACATGCACACGCACATGCACACGCACACACACACACACACGCACACACACACACACACACACACACACGCGCACACACACACACACACACACACACACACACACAGAAAAAGTGATTTTAGTTCAGTTTTGTCGCTACATTTTCTTTTTTTTATAGAGTTTTTACCAGAAAGTGAACAGAACAACACCAAAAAGCCACAAAATGACCACAAAAATACACAATGGACGTCCAAAAAAAAAAAAACACAAATATAACAACAACAAAAGTACAAAAATGCTAAAAGACAACTGAACTGTACCATAATTGGCAACAAAAAATACACATAACACTCCAAAAAGACGCAAAAAAAGCAAAACTACAAAAAATAATTCCAAAAATAATATAAAAGGACAAGAAAAATACAGAAAGGGTTCTCCAAAAAAACTAAATTAAGTAATGAATTAATCAATGGAACTTTTAGTTTAGCAGTAGAAAAACAACCCTTTAAAACACCAAGAATAATACTGAAAATATCTACAATAACACACAAAACTATTAAAATCCCTGAAATAGACATCGTCGACAACAAAGTCTCAAAAGATGCAACGACGTACACAGATCTATAGACAAAAAATACATAGACACAAGAAAACAACAGCTTAACTACACAACGGCAACAAAAACACTTCAAAAAGCCATTAAAGGGTGAGAAAATACACATAAAAAGTCCATAAAAAAAGATAGATACATTAAAAAAAGCACTAATAAGACACAAACCAACAAGTATAACATTCAAAATAACTAAAATATGACACAAAACACAAAGTTTTAAACTCAACATCAGAAAAAGACAAAATATTCAGCTAAATTTTAAAAAGCCAACAGACAAAATGACAACAGAAATACACAAAAGACAACTACAAAAAATAAATAAACAAAAATACATGAAGGCTGAAATAACACATTAAAAGACAAGAAAAGAGAAACACTTTATAAGAGAAAAAAATAAAAACGATGTAAAAACACTAATAAAACACAAAAAAAAAAATCCAAACAAAACAACATCAAAACTACAAAAAAAAGAAAAAACAAAGGAGGAAACATCTGCTCTTCATCCCTCAGCTGGAAAGATGCTAAATAATGTTTTTTTATTTTTTATGTTAAAAATGCTTAACTTTGTTTCAAAGTGACAAAATGTGGAGGAAATATGTCTCAGATACTGTATCAACTGTATAATAGAAACACAGACAACAGCAAAGGTTTGGAAGGTTTCAAAATAAAACCACATTAACACAAAAACTATATAAACAATAAAAGCAAACAAAAACAATGACTGAAACACAATCAATAAACTGCACACCCCTTCAAATTAAGACAACAACATTCAAATACTTTTTGTTCAGGACCCTGAAAACACATCCGTGGCCCAGGTTGGGTCCCGACCCACATGTAGAGGATCTCAGATTGGAGAAAAGCGATGCATTTATTTCCAAACGTCTCATTTGTGGTGACGAGGTCGCGCACTGACGTCGGTGTGGTAATGTTACAGTTCCGTATGGCAGGGGGCGTGCACGTGGCAGTGCACGTGGCTGTGCACGTTTAGGAGCCGGAGTCTGACGCTGTCTCGCCTCAGGAGGGTTTGTAGATCTGAACTCTGTGTGAGATTTACCAAAATAAAAGCCCCACAGGTCACAGTGACTCAGCAAAGCTCCCAGTCTAAAGGTCAGAGGTTTGAATCCCATAGTCAGCGATGAAGTCGGGCAAGAGCAGATCCGGCTGTGCCATCCCCTGTGACCAGAGCCTCAGGGGGGATTTTCAAAATAAAAGGCATCAGAGTTCATCAAAGTCACGTGCACAGAAGACAGAAATAAAAGTTGTTAAAAATGAAAGTTTTGGGGTATTTTATTTTGTTAAATTGCTACTTTGGTTTGTGTGTAAGGCGTGCAGACGCCAAACGACGCCCACACATTTGACACGCAGCTGTTCAACTCACGAAAACGTGACTTTTTGAAGTCTGCTCCACATCTGTCAGGGTTTATTCTGACAGTCTGTGCACCAGCTGTTTCATATTCCCACATTATTTAACATCTTTCCAGGTGACGGATCGCACAACATGAAGAATCAACAATATTTGCCAACAGAGCGGTTAGCTTAGCACGTACAGTAGCAGTGCTGGCTCAGCAGGGTCATAGGGTAAAGGGGCGGGGTTATATCATCATGTCACTTATTGGTTCTACTGTTTTTTTTAAAGACTGATAAATTATGAAGAAATGTCCGATAAATTAGCAGATCAATAACTATCGGGCATCCCTAATTGAGATATACAATATGTTACGCTTCGTTAAAACACACACACACACACATTGTAATTCATATTTATATTACCTACATTAAAAGTTGATGTTTTCAATAATGTCACACATTTGTGAGTGTGTAACTTTTATTACCATGACTACCAGTTTTAAGCCACGTAAAAAAGAAAAAAAAAAATCAACATTTAATTTAGCTGTTTATTTAATTTAATTTATTTTTGTGAATTGTTTTTATTTTTTTTTTCGTTTTCTGCTGATTTTATTCTCATCTCTCTATTTTGAGAGGCGTTCACTTCCAGAAGCGGTGAAAGTTACCCTTTACTTTAATGAAATGAAGTGTTTAATAATTATATTAGTTATTTTCTCTAAATCTTAATAATTATTTGAACATTTACAGGGTAATTTTGATGTCAGAAGTGAACGTTTGGAGCTTGTTTTCGTGCGTTTAACAGCGTTTTTTGCCCAAATGTAAGTGCGCCCCCCAGCGGCAGGTGACTGACTTTAATCTGTCATTAAATAAATGTCTTTAAACGCAGCATAACGCTGACTCTCGGGCACGTGAACGCATCACTTCACACGTACATAGGGTTATGGTGTCAAAAGTAAATATGGAGTGTTTAAGCTTGACTTGTTATACGTATTAACAGAAGAATAACTTTCAGAATAAAATGATGGCATGTATTCCAAAAACTCACCAAAAGTTTTTAGTTCCATTTTTTTTCTCCAATAAACAAACGGAGTTTGTTTTGTTTGATTTATAAATCATCTTTAACCTGTAAATAATGTCAATTAACGAGTAAATAAAGATGAATTAATGAATTATCAGGCTTCATGGAAGAATTAAAGAAAATAAGAACGAATAGAGCGTGTAATAATAATAATAATAATAATAATAATAATAATAATAAAGTAATAACTCCATAATAATATTAATTGTAAGTCCAAACGTTGCGTTTTTCAGCTGAAATGACAGAAATCCGCTCCTTCATCATTTGTGCGCTGATCGGGTTGGTTTAGTGTGTCGCGTGTCCGCCCACTGAGACCCCAGCACAGCTGAATGCGTCCTTTATTCCAGCCCTGCTCCTCCTCCTCCTCCTCCTCCTCTGGGCCTCCACGGAGACCGCGTTCTCTCTGCAAAAATGCATCTCCTCCTCCTCTTCCTCCCTGAGCCCGGCGCTCTCTGCACTCTGTGCCGGCAAACTTTTACGCACACTGCTCCCCATCCATCCATCCATCCATCCATCCATCCATCCATCCATCCATCCATCCATCCATCCTCTCCCTGTGCATCACCCGCGGGACAAACTGCATTTTTTTCCCTTTTAAACCGCGCAGATCCAGCAGCACGTGCACGGACTGTGACACACCGGTGTTTATAATCCATGGAACAGAGACTTTTTAAAATGCGCCCAGTGCAGAAATGTGCACTAAAAATGGACTTACCTGGAGCCGTGCACGCTGCACGTGCGTCCTCCTCCTGCTCAGCCTCGACTGAGCCGCTGCCTCGCGCCGCCGCTGCTATTATTCCCGCTAAAATATATGAAAATTTATGCAAATGAAAATCAGCGCTAACTGTCGGCCTCCGCGCGCCCCGCGGTGAGAGCAGAGGCGCACCTCCACGCGCACGCACGCAGGTACACCTCTCCATGGGACGCGCTGTGTGTGGGTCTGACAGCTACCCCCCCCCCCACACACACACACACACACACTTCACCCCCTACCTGTGCACCCATCCTGGTGTGTCCCTGTTTAACCTTTTACTGTCAACTTACTGTGCGCGTGCACGGAGGTCAACAGTGGGAATCAAACCCTGAACCTCATGTGAGAGTCCTGATTGTGTGTTTCTGAGGTGGCAGTGATTTTGTATTGTTTTTGTGTGTTATTGCCCCCCCCCCCCCCCCCCCCCCCCCCCCCCAATTAGGATCCAGCCAATCTGATCTGCCTGATGCTGATCTGCCAATCACAGCTTCTGCAGCCAATCAGCGGGGACGCACGGATATAAACGGTGCGTCTCCCGGCGGGGGGCGGGGCTGAGATGGCTGGTAGAGGACGAGGAGGAGGGGTGGGGGGCGGAGCGGGTCGTACTTAGCGGCAGTTTGTGGTTTGCCAGGTTTATACACATCAAACCAGAACAAAGAGAGGCTGCGCGCCGCACCGAGACCCGCACAGACCCGCAGGACCACGCACTGCTTAATAAGACACGCTCCTTTCATGCTCTGCGGGTGCACGAAGGACGGGAGCGGGACTCACGGGGTGCGCGGACGGCGTGCACGTTGAAGTTCGTCAGTGTGTTTTCGTTTGAATGTTGGAGAGGAAAAGTTTCCTGATGCGTTCACAGACTCACGGAGACGCGCTGCGCGGAGCGTGACAGATCTTTATCTGTGCGCGTGTTCCCACGGAGAGCGGTTTGTGTGACTTTTTCAACTTTGAATAATTCATGAGAGACACTTGTCCACAGTGACCGTCCACGGGGAGGGGGAGACACGCGCACGTTCACCGGGATGGCCGCCGCCGCTTCAAACTACCTGCCCAACAGCCTCCTGTCCGGGTCCATCATGCACTCGGACTCCGGAGGGGGGGGCATGCAGCTGGGGAGCACCGCGGTCACCACCGGCTCCGGAGGTTACCGGGGCGATCCCTCCCTTAAGATGGTGCAGAGTGACTTTATGCAGGGGGGGCACATGCTGAGCCATACCCCCCAGTGGGTCACCGCGCTGCCGCACGCAGCAGCCGCAGCCGCGGCAGCAGCGGAGGCCGGGTCTCCGTGGGCGTCCAGCCCGGTGGGGATGACGGGAAGCCCACAGCAGGAGGTCAAGAACTCCGGGAGGGACACTGCGCTGCACCACCGGCCCCCCCTCCACCAGAGCCACGGGGGGACATGGGGATCCATCCCCGGGGCCCCGCAGCAGCAGCAGCTGCTCTACTCACAGCCCGGGGGCTTCAGCATGCTGAGCCCTGGCGGACAGAGCCTGGTGCACCCCGGGCTGGTGCGGGGGGGCACCCCGGACCTGGAGCAGCACCACCATCACCATCACCTCCATCAACACCACCAGCAGCACCACGGGGCCGTCAGCAGCCACGACCCGGCCTCGGACGACGACACCCCCACCTCGGACGACCTGGAGCAGTTCGCCAAACAGTTCAAGCAGCGGCGGATCAAACTGGGCTTTACGCAGGCGGACGTGGGGCTCGCCCTGGGAACGCTGTACGGAAACGTGTTCTCTCAGACCACCATCTGCAGGTTCGAGGCCCTGCAGCTCAGCTTCAAGAACATGTGCAAACTGAAGCCTCTGCTGAACAAGTGGCTGGAGGAGGCGGACTCCACCACGGGGAGCCCCACCAGCATCGACAAGATCGCGGCACAGGGTCGGAAACGCAAGAAGCGCACGTCCATCGAGGTGAGCGTGAAGGGCGCGTTGGAGAGCCACTTCCTCAAGTGTCCCAAACCGTCCGCGCAGGAGATCACGTCCCTGGCCGACAGCCTGCAGCTGGAGAAGGAGGTGGTCCGGGTCTGGTTCTGCAACCGGCGGCAGAAGGAGAAGAGGATGACCCCGCCCGGGGGCGCGCACACACCCGAGGACGGCTTCTCTCAGGCTGCCAACGTGAGTGGAAACAAACACGCGCACCGGTGTGTGTGTGAGCACGTGCACGCGTCTAACACAGATCTATGTTGTGTTTGTGTTCTAGGGACATTTTTTAGTAGAGACCCTGAAGGATGAAGAGCAGCGGAATGGGGGGTCCTTCCACCAGGTCATCCTCGCTCACTGACCACCACGGACAGCGGACACTCACACGCACACGCACGGAGGATCAGGGATTTTAACGTCTCCCCGCGGATCTCAGAGATCTCATCATCCTCATCATCACTGTTTATTATTATTTAAAGGACTTTACCCCCCCCCCCCCCCCCCCCCCCCTCACACACACACACACACACATCTTTCTTTTTCTACCCGGAGAGGTATGGACATGCACGCGTGCGTGTAACTGAGGCGTGTGCACGCGCAGCGGACTTTCCCTCACGGTAATTTATTTCTTTGTGTCGCGGAGGCTCCGTCCTGCTGATGTTTGATGTGATCATTTGATTGTAATTTAATTTCATTTAGTGGGTCCGAGACACAATAAATTTGTTAGAGTGAAACGCGCTGTGTGTGTGTGTGTGTGTGTGTGTGTGTGTGTGTGTGATAATTGTTTTGGTTTTTTCAAAGGTAAAGTGTGTGTTCCTTGTGTCACTCTGAGGTTTGCGGACCCCGCGGGGGTCACAGCACAGCGCGGTCACGGCCCTGTGAGGGGAATTGAACCATAAACTTCTGAATCTGTGCCTTATAAGGTTAAACTGTGACTCGTTGATGTCTGTTTAGACTCTAAAAACAAACTATTATTTACTATTGTTGATAACTGGCAAAGTCACGTGACAGGAGTTGGGCCTCACTTGCACCGTGCGCGCAACCGCGACCCCAGGTTATAAAGGGAGGCGTGCACGTGAAATAATTTAAATAAACTTTTGTTTTAAAAAAACAAACAAACTAGAAAACAGGTTCAATAAAGGCTCAGTTTGTTCTTTTATTATAAATTTATAAATATCACATTTCTAGTGTTGAACTTAAAATAATAAGTTTATTAATTCAATTTAACTTTATTTATAAAGTCATCTCATGGACTTCATCACAAAATATAGACACACACACACACACACACACACACACACACACACACACTCAAATGACGTAAATACGTTATAGAATAAAACGATAAAACCTACGAAATGTTTTAAATTACATTTAAACACGCGGTTTTTGTAGATGTGTGTGTGTGTGTTTTGTATTAGATTTATCACAAACACACACACATGAATATGGATGACAGCGCACGTTTCTCTGCGGTAGTTTCATTTCTTTTAGGCACATATTTTAATAAGGAAACTGCGTGCGTGCGTTAGTAATTACAAAGAAAACACTTTCATTCGTTTGATTTTCGATTTAAAAAACAAAGTTCAATCAACTCTTAAATTACAAGTATTATTATTATTATTGTTGTTATTATTTTGTTTAATTGTTGGTTTGAGGCCTCAAACATATTATAATTCAACAATGTTAAATTTCAGTGTTAAAGTAAGCAATATGTTTATATCTCAAAAAACATATGCTGTAAATATAGATATAAATAAATAATAATTGCATTTATCTTCTGTTCTGACGGTAAAAATCATGCTAAATATTTCACATTTTAAAGCTGCACCGAATTATCAAACGTGTTTAAAGTTGGGTTTAATTTATTCAATTTTCTGACTCATTCGGATTATGTGTCCTTGATAATATATATATATATATGTATATATAATTTGATTGAAAGTATTCGGATGTAACGCACGCGCACACTAAGGACGAAACATTAAACACCTGCAGATGTTTGTGTGTGTGCTACGATTTGAAATAACCAACTAAAATGTTGTTTATATTTGTTAAACATTGATCAAAGTGTTTTTGAAATCAAGAAATGACCAAATATTTGAATAAAATCATCCAAACTGTTTAAACTAATGTTTAACGGCTGAAGACGCTCCGTGCGGCATGCGCGCGCCCCCCAGCGGCCGCTAGAGGCTCTGCAGAGACTCTGTTAAATATCCAAATATTTAATGCCGAATATCATATATGAAAAATAAAAACAATGTAATACAACGTTAAAAAGCTTTTTATGCTCATGAATAACTGAGCGACGTGCACACAAATTACGCTGAAGAAGCCCTGCCTCAGCCTTTGAGCAAACAACTCAAACTGTGACAAACATGAAGTCAAATGTTCATGTGAAAACATATAAAATTTAATAAGACATTTCTATTCATCTGTGATCAGACAAAACTTCTCTAATGTGACTAAATTACTCTAAATAAAATACATATTTTTAGTTTTGACACTATTATTGGTGTCAAATTGACCTAAACATGTGACATATTTTTGTTAATATTCATGACAGGCACAAATGGAATGTTTTTAAAAGTGCAAATCTATAATAATGTTAATTTTGTGGAGAAAAATAGATACAAATTATTAGAGTGAACAAATAAACAGAATCTACTCAAGTAAATCAAATATTATTATTAAATTTGATTATTCTCACGATACGATGTATAATACAATACTCTGAAAAGATTAATATATATATATATATATAACACTGACATTGTATCATAGTGTATGAATCCCATACCACATTGTGTACCTATTCTTTACCATTTGTATTTATATTTATTCATCATTATTATTGATACTTTATTCTGCCATTATTGCTATTATGGCTGTTTTTCTATCCAATCTAATAATAAATAATTTTAAAACACAAACTTTTCAAAGCTAATTTGTAACAACAAAGAGAAGTTAATAATGTATTTTAAAATGCAGATTATGCTTTAGATGTAGACAAAGGTCATTATGTCTGTTCCTGTCCTTTTTTTACAGACATATAAAGAATAGATCTGTTCCTGTCAAAGTAAAATGACTAAAAAAACAAACTAGAAGTAAATCCTCAATAATCCACATTAACATGGATCTGTTTAACTGGAAAAATACAAATAAAAATGTGTATCGTTCACGTCTTTTAAGGATGGAACTCCATACCAGGGTTAGCTTAGCATGTAGCTACGCTGACTCAGCAGGTATACAGGGTAAAGGGGCGTGGCTAGGTTCAGTTCATCTTATCAAATGGTTTAAAAATGTATAATAATTCCATAATTGGCCGATGGGTTATTGTACATCCCTAATTAACATAAATATCTAAAATGCAAATCACACGTCATCGTATCATGTCTATTACAAAGAAAGAGTAGATTATTAGTTTTATTATATTTTATACAGTTGGTAATTAATGTTTTTGTTTACATTAGTCCGGTGTTTTTCAACCTTGGGGTCGTGACCCTATTTGGGGTCGCCTAAAATGTCAAGTAATTGATACATTTGTCAAATTTTGTTAATTCGTCAATATAAATTAATGAGATCATTTTTCAAATTGATATATATGTAGTATATTAGAGGTGGGACTCGATTAAAAAATAATTGATTTAGAATTACATTTTAAAATTTCTAATCTTTTCAAATTAAAACACCACGCCTCAAACAACTGTATTCTATATTTTCACTTTCTCAAATATGAATCTCGTTCAAATAAAATACAGCATAAACATATCTGAGCTGACGCATATTGTCGCTGTGTGCACTAATTCTAACGACTCATAACACACTTTTAACATTAAAACATTTTCGGGGGGCGCCAGAAATGTGTGATATCAGAATGGGGTCACGACCCAAAAAAGGTCAGGATGGAGCAAACACTGCATTATTCCATCAGTGTTGGGAAGTACTGGTATGTCCTAGATTTAGAAGGAAACAGTTATTGTAAAAACTTTGAATAAATATACAGTAATAATAGGCTTCCTATATAATGACTTTATGGGATCATATCCTTTTCCTAAAGCCTGAGGATGAAGAGGGAGGAGACGACGATGATTCTTCATCTCCTGAAGGCGTGCTCGGACTTTTCGGGATAACGTGATGACTCTGAGAGCAGCTGTTGGAGGTATTCTGTTGTAAGTTCTCCAACATCTGGTCCACACCCTTCATCAAGTCCCAAACTGGGCAACCTTCAAAATAAGAGGTTTTTCTTTTACTAAATGTAAAACAGCCACAAATCAGTCTCTGTAAGTACATTAATGATGCTATTCATATAATAACATCATCATGATATAACATATATGTAACTGGTGTCATTTCTCATTGGATATTTCTCATTTTGTTGACATTATTACAAAATTTGTTGCTTTTGTAATCATAATTGGATTGTAATTGAGTTCAGATAATTGTAATTGCCATGAAACTTTTTTAAAAACTCAGTTACAATTTAATGCTAAACTAATGAACCATGTTACAGTTCTATATGTTACAGTTCTACACATATGTAGTTATTAATTATTAAAATATGTTTCATATCAAGCTTTCACACATTTTAAAATTTACATAAATCTATAGATATACTGACACAATAAAGGCTCAGACGCCCACACCATAAATATTAAAACCTATATTTTCATTGATTATGAATCCTAACAAGGTAATCAATAGATATGAAATAAATTAGATGATAGATATTAGTTTTTAGTGTATTTTACAGCTGATTTAGGACCTGTTAGCATTAGAGATGCTAACACATAAAAAGTTCGGTAATTGTGATTAATTGACTTTCTGAGGATACAAAAATAATTGTAATTGGAAAAAATGCTTGTCGCTGTAATCGTAATTGTAACTGAAAAATGTCATCGACCCCAACGCTGGCTCTGAGCATTAAAAAAAATAACACGAGTCAGCGTTTGTCTATTTCCAGGGAAACGTGTGAAAAAAAAAAATGTGGTTTTTATTTTGAAGGGAATTGCAACCTTTTTGAACATGTGACCTGCTTCAGGTCCTGATCTTTGTGTTTCTTCAGCTGAGAGAGCAAATCTGAGGTGGTAAAGGTCACTCTGACGAGAAGACCTGATCTCCGTTCGGGCCCTGGGAGCCTGGAGGTGCTGTTTGAACAGGAAGTGACTCCGTGTGAAGGTCGTGTTTTCCTCGGGGAGCTGCAGGTCCGGATAGACTCTCGGGTTTCTGCTTTCCTTCCTCTCACCTGAGACACAGAAACACGATCCACGCTGGGACCTTAAAGTGGTTCCAGGTGAAGAAGGTCCCAGAGTCTTCAGCCTGTTCTCCTGTTACACCGGGGCTGTCCCACACACTGCCTGCTGCTAATCACAAGAAGCACACAGGACTCATTATGTGTCATTATTTCATAACAGTAGCTACATATTGATTTAGGATGATTTTGAGATCAAATATAATCTTAGGTGATCTGTAAAGATTTAAAATAAGGTGAAAAATAAAATATTAAATGTCCTCATCCAATCAATAAAAAGTAATGTAGTTAAATAACACGTCAACACCCAAATTACACCAGATTAAATTAGATCATGAACAAAAAGTGTGATCATCAATATTTAGTCAATTCCATCAACCCTTTTATTGTGAAAAGTGAATTTAAAAACTACAATAAATCTGAAATGTCAGCCATCAAAACAACATATTTAAAATGTTCTGTTCCCCAAAAACATAAAGAAGTCCACTTCAACGTTCTAAATGAGATTTAACCATCAAATGATTTTATTAATAAAAGATTTAAACTTGTGGACAATTGTTACGTTTGCAAAAGAAATTTAGAAACGACAAAACCTTTAATTTATTAGTGTGAAATAGTTAAATCTATATGATTTGTTGTTTTCTAATAATATAAACAGATTTCTGGTATTTTTTTTTAAATGTTCAATTTGGTATCTTATAGATGAATAATTAAATTATAATAAAATATTATATACACAAATGCAGATATGCTAAATGCTCCCCATCATGGTCTGCTTTAAAATCAGAGATTTTAGTGTTTTAAATATTTTTAAGTGCGTTTTACTGTATTTAGTGGTGTATTTATTTTTATTTTGCTATATCTATTAGTTTACATCTTAAAATACATTTCTATATGAAAGAAAATATTAAAAATGTTCACGAAATTAAAAACAACAACATAAAACACTCAAACAAACATTAGTTCGATAAATACATGCATTTGTGATTTTTAAATTATTGCCAACAAATGTGAACATAAACAGGAGAAAGATCAGAATGGGAACAACTATAGATATAAAAGAAAGAGAGAAAGGAAATGGAGATGAATGCATTGATTGATTATAAATATTGGGAAAACATACGAGAAGGACACAGAGTAATTAATTAATTGGAAATTAAAGATGAGATACTTTAAAACACAGTGGCACAAAAATGAGAGATGTTTATTTTATTGTGCTTTTAACAATTTTCTTACAGTTTCAACTATTATTTTTTTGTTGATATATATATATATTTTCTTCTAAATATGTGTACATTCAAACATTCTTTTTATTATTGCTTTATGTTTGTTTCAGAGACCAAAGTAAGAATACTCATAGGCAGCAAAACATGTTAGACTTACTTTACATGTTTGTGCATTTAAAAAAAAAAAAAGACCTTTTTATTTGTTTATTTTGTTAATTTTGTCTTTTATTTTTATTTTATTATTTTTTACGTCATGTATTGACTGTCTGTCTCATTCCAGCTCAATAGGTGGCGGTAATGATCCTTGAACTGAGTAATAAACTACCATAAAATAAAAGCTGAAGAAGAATAGTGACGTCATTACGTTTGCAACTACGTCACTCCGTCATCCAACATGGCGGTAGTCCGTGTCCGTGCTGTGGGATCGTTTCTTATAAAATGGGGTTTTTGCGGCACAGACAAGAACTCCGTCCTGGTGCCGGTTAACCGCATGGTAACCACCTAATATTTTTATCGTACCATAATCATTTAAACTGAATTCAACCCCTAGAAACTGAACTATAGATGCTCAGATTTTGACGTCCTTCATGCGTCCTGTGCGTCAGTCGGAGCTCTGTTAACATAAAGTGAAATGAAGAGTTTGTGGGTTGTTTGGGTGTTACTTTGTGCTCATGGAGCTTTTGTCTTCTGTTCGGCGGAGCTTTAACTCTGATATAGGCGACTGTGGCTCAGGTGGTAGAGGGTCGTCTTCTGATCGAGAGGTTGGGGGTTCGATCCCAGTACCTGACTATGTGTCGAAGTGTCCTTGGGCAAGACACTGAACCCTAAGTTGCTCCCAGTGGTCGACTAGTGCCTTGCATGGCAGTCCTGTCCCACTGGTGTGTGAATGTGTAAAGAGCTTTGAGACTGTTTCAGTGGTGATAAAGCTCTATATAAATCATGTCCATTTACCAAGTCCATATACCTGCACAGGTGACCCTGCGGAGCTCCCCCTCTGCCCCCGGACCCGAGAAGATTACCGATGAGTTCATCCGGAAACAGAAGGAGGAGTTTGAGGCCGGCCGCAGACAGCTGGCCAACATGATGGGAGAAGATCCAGAGAGCTTCAGTCAGCAGGATGTGGACGTAAGTGTGTGTATGTGTGAGGGGACTCTAGTACAGACATGGGCAACTGGTGGCCCGGTTGCCCCATGTGGCCCTTGGTCTAATTTCATGCGGCCCCCAAAGTAAACACACAAAATGTCAGAAAAATGCATAAATCAGAAGCAGAAATACATTAAGAAATATAAAGAATAACAATATTGCAGGAAAATACAGTAAGACAAAAAAAAAAACACATCAAGAGACTTCAAAAAGGAACAGTAATACACAAAATTACTCCAAATAATATACAAAATTACAGAAAATGGCAAGAAAAGTTCCCAAAAAGACAAGAAAAACTTTAAAAAAAAAAAGAGTCTGCAAACCCACAGTACTGGCAAATAATCAACACGACAACAGAAATACACAAAACTTGCTCAAAAAAAAAAATGCTAAATGACAACACAAATACACTATATGACTCCAAACAACACAAGTTTTACAGAAATAATACACAAAAAAAATGCACAAAATTCCTCATAATGAGCAAGACAACAAACAAACAAACAAACAGAATGACGGAACAACAAACAAAATGACTAAAAACTCTTTGTTCTTTCCTGTGTTAATGCTCAGATTGGTCAATATTCTAATGCTGACATGATTGTTGATCATGTGACCTTTTGATCAAACGCTGTGATAAAAGTTGCCTACCTCTACTCTAGTAAATACACATAAATACTGTAAACAAACCTTAACACCAGCACAAATAAACCATTAACTGTGTAATTCAATATAAAACATTGTAGAAATACTGTAATTAAATATCTAGTACTGTAAACAAACATGAAGCACTGTAAGAAAAAAAACCTTAGATACTGATTATTAATTAAAAACAAATTATTATTTTTTTATTTTGTGTATTATAACTTACAAATAGAGTAATGACTCCCAGACAAAAAAATGAATAAAATACAATTTGATATGTATACTATATATTTATATTTAAGTAACTACTCATAAAACCATTTCAATTAAAGTGGAAAAAATCTATTGTAATTGTAACATGTAGTTATTTTGATTATTATTGGATAAAGGTAATTAGTTGTTAGATTAGATCTGTCCATAAACAGTAGTTAAATTACACAAACCTAACAGTATATTTAATAAGAAGAAAAGGTCATTTTAGAACCATATTCTGATTTTTTTAAAGCACTTTATGTTGAATTTAGTCTGACTTTAATGTATTGAATGTTCAGTGCAGTGTGTTATTGAGTGTGTAATGTAAAGGTGTGTGTGTTCCTCAGAGGAGCGTCTCGTATCTGTTTCCATCAGGACTGTTTGAGAAGAAAGCTCGGCCAATCATGAAGGTACGTCACTTATTTATTACAATATTATTTACTATTCACAGTGAACACAAGCTTTGAATCTTTCAAAATAAAGGTCTTATGAAATGGATCACTAAAATTAATGTTATATAACATCAGGTGTAAAAGTTTGATTATAAATGTTCTTATGTGTGCAGTGAACAGGAAAACAAGGTTTGTTTATTTATTTATTTATTTACAGCCTCCAGAAGAAATATTTCCCAAGCAGAGAAGTACAAACATGCACACACACACACACACACACACACACACACACATATATATAAATATAAAAACACGGACATGTATAAACACCCATATATAAACATGCACATAAACACATATATACATACACATGAACCTGCACATGTATGAAAACACATGCACATATATAAACACACACATACTGTATATATAAACAAACACCTGTTAACATGCACACACATAAACACAGACACGTACTGTATATAAATACACACACATTTATAAACACACCTATTAACATGCACATATATAAACACACACTTATTAACATGCACACATATAAACACACACACACGTACTGTATATAAATACACACATATATAAATATACACATTTATAAACACACACCTACTAACATGCACATATATAAATACAGACACATATATAAACACAAACACACATGTACTGTATATAAATACATATACATATGTGAACACACACACATGTGTAAGCACACACATATATAAACACACACAGCTGTGAAATGATGTGATGTTCTCTTCCAGCTGTCCAATGGGATGCTGACGGTCGACCCTTTCACTTCCTGTTCTACACCGGAAAACAGTCGTACTATTCCCTCATGCACGTGGGTAGTGTGTGTGTGTGTGTGTGCACGTAATTACTGAATGTGTGTATGTCAGTCTGTGTACTTACTTAACTGTATGTATGTGTGAGTGTTAAATTGTGTATCTTGTGTTTTAGGGTAATTGTATGTGTATTTATGTGTTTTTTTTAGATAAATGTGTTTATGTTTTTTATATGTATGTATGTGTGTTAATATATTTATATGTAAATGTGTTTTTTTAGGATCTCTACGATCACATCCTCAGTCTGGAGAAAAAGGCTGATCGTCTCAGATCTAAAGGAATGTACAATGAAAACGCTGAGCTGATGTGAGCATCACCGGTGGGTGTGGGTGGGCGTGTGCGTGTGCGCACGTACGTACGTACAGGGGCATGTTTATGGGGAGAGATTTGTCTCAATAATATTCACAAATATAGCCACAATTTTCACGTGTTTTTTTTTACATTTTCACATGTATTTTTAAAATGATGTGATATGAAAATCATAATTGTATTTGTGGATTTGAAAAATACAAGTAAAAATTGCAGATATATTTTTGAGACAAATCTCTCTCCGTACATGTTGACAGTGTTGGTGTTTTTCAGCTCCTTTGGAAGCAGTCGTTGGCTGACGAAGGATGAGCTGCAGCTCCGCCTAGTGGAGAACGTCGCTGATCAGGAAGTGAGTTCTGACGCTGTGAATAATTAGCAGTGATCATTAATGATTCCATAACTCATTTTTACCTCAAATTTTGACTTTTAAAACAAATTCCAACATAGACACAAAGTCATTTTTTCTCCCCCGTTTTTTCACATCAGATTTTTTCAACAACTCCAGACCTAACCATTACTGTAGTTTTCATTATATTTCTGTTTTGTTTTTTTTTATGTTTTTATGCCTTTTCTGTCATAAAAACACTTTTTTGTCAATGAGAAAAACGTAAAATATGTATTGTTTTTTCAAAAATAAGGTGCATAGTGGAAGATTTGATATGAAGTTATTACAGACTTTAGTAGGTTAATGATTGATAGGAACATTGATTTTGAGGCATTATTGAAACACACAGAATTGCTTAAACTACAGAAAAGGACAACAAAAATACACAAAACAACCCCGAAAACATACACAATTACAGAAAAACAAGAAAAAACAACGGAAATGTAAAAAATTACCCCAAAAACACTAAAACAAAACATAAATACACAAAACTACAACAAAAATTTGTTTCAAAACCATCTACATCAATCAATCCATCATTAGTAATATGATTTTTGTTGGTTTGTGTGGCTCCGCCCACAGTACGAGCGTTTCCTGCGTCTGATGGAGCGTCTGGTCGTCATGCCCCACAGCGCCGCCCTGCAGGACATGGTGATGCAATACCGCCACCAACTGGAGACTCAATCTACCAAACAGACACCACCACAGCTGCTGATGGACGAAAGGGGCGTGGCCTACAGCACAGCCGAAGGTAGCCGCTGTTTACTTGTGGTGTGACACGCCTGCTGTGGACAGCGTGTGATTGGCCGATGTTTGCAGGTCACAGGAAAACGTCAGAGGCGACGGTGATCGTCAGAGACGCAGGAGGTGGACGAATCAGCATCAACGGAGAGGATCAGCTGACCTACTTCACTGTGCTACAGGACAGGTGACACACACACACACACACAATAACACTCAGAAATACACACATGCACAATGAATTACAAGCATAATAACTGATTTATTCCTTCTCTGTGATTGGCTGCCCTCACAGAGTGCAGCTGATGTTCCCGCTGCAGTTCATCGACGCGCTCGGACGTTTCGACGTGGAGTGCACGGTCAGCGGCGGGGGGCGGTCCAGCCAGGCGGGGGCGCTGCGGCTCGCCATCTCCAGAGCGCTGCTCGGCTTTGTGTCGGAGTCTCAGGGGGAAGCCATGAGACGAGGTTAGAAATTTCAAATTAAAAGATGTGAGGAAGTTATTATTCCACCTTCAAAATAAGAGTCTGTTCTTTATACGTCCTGTCACCAAACAGCCACAAATCAATCACTGTTGATGATATACGTACCTCATGACCCTTTGTTCTAGAGCTGCAACTAATGATTATTTTCATAATCAATAATCGTGCCCACACACAAACACTCAATAATTAAATTTAATAGGTGATTTTTATTGATTCGTTGTTGCAGCCTTACTTCCTTCTTTAACGTCCTATTGGAATCGTAACTAATTACAATTATGACAAATATAATTGTTATTTTAAAAATCTGCAGCTGTTGTAATTATGATTGAACTGTAATTGAGTTCAGATAATTTACTTGTAACTTGTAATTTTAATTGGCATTATAATTCAATGAAATGCAAGAGTGCAACATGTTACATTTTTATGGCTTACATATACATAATTAACAATTATTAAAACATGTTTATCAAGTTTTCCCAACATGTCGGTTATCAAAGATCAATTACTCACACCAAAAATATTAATATCAATAATAATAATTTTAATTGATTAGAAAGCGTAACAAAGTAACCAAGAGATGAGAAACTAATTGGATGATAGATAATTATTTACTGTATTTTACAGCTGATTTAAGTTATATGGGGTTATTTATTTCAGGTTTAGTAATATTGATTATTTTAATTGATTTTATGAATTGACAATATAATTGCAATTGACGTTTAGGAAGGAGATAAATGTAATATTGATTTTAATTTGAAAAAATGCCCGTCACTATTAATGTAATTGAACATGGATAATTGAAGATGTAATTGACCCAACCCTGCTGTCAGTTCATGTTTAATCACTTGATTTTATTGTTGTTTATTTCCAGCCGGCCTGTTGACTCCGGATCCCAGAGTGCGTGAGAGAAAGAAACCTGGTCAGGAAGGAGCACGACGCAAATACACCTGGAAGAAACGCTGAGGAGCGTCATGGGTGGGGAGGGGCTAAACACACACAATCTTTGTAAAAATAAAATAAAAATGTCAACATCTCTCTGCTTTGGTTGCCACTCTTAACAATAAAGTGAAATATGTAAATGTTTTTAGGTGTGACCTTTCAGTGGACTGCAGACAAACATATTGTGAAGTATCTGTTCAGAAGATCATGTAGAACCTCCATTAAATTTAATTTGAAATCCAAACGGTTAAAAAAAAGTTTAAATTCTCTATTTCACGTCATAAAAAGGAGCAGTTTTATCCAGAACGTCACTGTGTGCGACGTTTTGAAATAAAATGATCGAACCAAAATGTCAAGCAGTAGAAAAGGAAAATGACATCTCAGCAACACAAAGTAAGAAATGGGTTTAAATGGTCCAAAATCAGGAGTTTATTAAACAAATGGACTCTAAAGAAAAAATACTTTTTTTTTTAACTTTTGTAGCTGAAGGAATATAAAAGTGTAGGTACTGAAATTTAGCGATGCATACTGAACTCATACTTAGACTTTGGTAATATTTATGAAAATACGTTTTGTCAAATTTGATGTATTTTTACCTTTTTTATATTCTTATGACCAAAGTATCGAATTATAATATACTATTCCGGAATTGTTTATTTTTTTTTAAAGTACCGTTTATTTATTTTTATTGTAATAAAGTAATGAAATAAGTACAATAATTGATTTGCATCGATGTGTTAACGTAGATGTTAAGATTTTATATGTATTTTTAAAAAAATTAAGCGCTGTCTTGACATGTTGTCATTTCCTGCTGTGACCGGATGTGTGCTCACTCATGTGACTCGGTAAACAGGGAGAACCGGAGTGACTTCCAGTGATTATCGCTGTTTATCTTGTTTTTCGTTCCGTGTCTCTCTTCCCCCAGCCCGGACATGACTCTCTGACTGTCCGTAACTCCGTCTTCTTTGTCCCGCCTCAGTTTTTAATCATGTCGGGGGAAACGGCGGCGGCACCTCGGGTCTCCGACACCGAGGCCCGGCTGGAGGTTCCTCCCCAGAATAGAACACCCAGCTCGGGCAGGGCGAGCGGCAAAGGCTGGCAGTACAGGTGAGCTCCGGTGTTACGGACAAAACAGTCACCGACACATTCTGTGACCGCAGCTAACGTTTCTCATTTTTGCCTAAAACATTAGAAACTTATTTAAAAAATATAATTATCTATCATTCATTGTTTTTTGTTTTTTTACAGCAATGTGTAATTGTCTTAAAGTAGCGTCATGATGAACATAGTTTTTTTTTTTTTGTTTTAAACTTTATTAAATAAAGGCGTTAACAAAAGACAGATAAATAACTTTAAAATGATTGGCCTGAAAGAGGTTATAATAGATTTTATAATATGATTAAGGCATTAAGGGCTATCTAGAATTAAAGATTCTTCATAATAATAGAAGACTAGATGAAAGGAAGGCATTTGTAGAAGTTATAATTTAATGTATAATTAATATGTAATTTATACATTGTTCCAGAGACAAAACTCCACATGTTTAGTAACTAAATTACAATAAATATAACCTGTAAAAATTAGAAACCAATTACCATGATAACACACCCACTAAAATCCTGTTTTTTCTTCATAAGTTTTTATTTATATATATATATATATATATATTTTTTTTTTATTAATTATAATTAGTTGTAAGCCTCACTCCACACACAGATCCACATATTTATTGACCCTTGTTTGAGGTACACACACAGCTTTATTCCAATTCAATTCAAAATGTATTTCATTTTTTTTTTTTTTTTTTAAATCTAAATTCATTTTTAATGTAAATTATTTAAAATTAATAATAGAATTTCTAAAATTAAATTAAATCATAACCTTATCACGTAATAGTCGTGGATCCCCCCCCCCCCCCCCCCCCGATTTATTAAATATTTCTCACTGCAAAATTTGAAACGTAAGAATTAAAAAAGAAAAAATAATAATACTGCATGTGACTTTCATAAACATTCCCCAAATTTCCAAGCAATATATTTGTTAAAATACAATAAGTAAACAAGTGGGGTGAGGTAAAGTCTACACTACATATACAGTAAAACTGTACTTTAATTTATGTAGTTACAATTACAGTATTGTAACCCATTCTCATCATCAGAATATTTTAATATTTTCTAAATTATAATATATGACAATAATATTATATTTGATTCCTGTCATTTCTGAAGTTTTCACCTTTTATTCTGTGACTTTTTCTGTATTTTAGTGATCACATGGAAAACATCAACGGATATCTGATGAAGTACACCAACCTGGTCACTGGGTGGCAGTACAGGCGAGTCACTCCTTTGATATTAAAGTACACGCCCAGAAAAGCACAAAAAACATGATTTTCTGAGAAAATTGTAATTTCTTTTTTGTTATAGTTATATAAAAAAAGCACTCCATTCTTCAAATAACAAATAATAATGAATAAATAAATACCCCATGTACCCCTTAGCTAATGTTATACATCATTCATTTGTGTCTAAACTCTTTCCTACGTCTCGTCCAACATTAACCTTTTTATTCATTTATTTCTGATGTTTTGCTTGTTTTAGAATTTGAACTTCAACATTTGGTGTATTTTAAAGAGTTGTGCCACAGATTATTATTGATGGATGAAGAAAAGCATAATAATTCATATTTAAAAAGGAAAAAATGTATATGTACAAGGTAAAAGGGTAGAGAAATCTAATATGAAGTGTATTGTGAAGTGGGAGAATGATTAATACTCAGTAATATCAGCTGTTGAGGCGGGAAATAATTTGTTGCTTTAACTTTAACTTCAAACTGTCACATGTGCACGGTTGAAATGTAACTTAGGTTTATTAGAGCCAAACTGAAGATGAGATTATCATATACTATAATAATCTGATGTTTTTAGTGTTGGTATTTCAATAGTAAATAGTTTTGGTTTTTTTTCTGCGTCAGGTTTTTTGTGCTGAACAACGAGGCCGGCCTGTTGGAGTATTTCGTTAACGAACAATCACGACCTCAGAAACCTCGGGGAATGCTGCCTCTGGCCGGAGCCGTCATATCACCCAGTGACGAAGACTCACACACCTTCACCGTCAACGCCATCAGCGGAGAGCAGTACAAGCTGAGAGGTCAGCCCTTCAAAATAAGAGCCTCTGAACAACAGGAAGAAAGGCTCAGAGTGTTCAGCTTTGTTTTAATGAAAGTGTTTTCAATTATGTGTGTGTGTGTGTGTGTGTGTGTGTGTGTGTGTGTGTGTGTGTG
The DNA here is from genome assembly GCF_900634775.1 of Gouania willdenowi. Classification (NCBI taxonomy): domain Eukaryota; kingdom Metazoa; phylum Chordata; class Actinopteri; order Blenniiformes; family Gobiesocidae; genus Gouania; species Gouania willdenowi. The sequence goes on from NC_041045.1 coordinate 947,349, forward strand.
TGTGTGTGTGTGTGTGTGTGTGTGTGTGTGTGTGTGTGTGTGTGTGTGTGTGTGTGTGTGTGTGTGTGTGTGTGTGTGTGTGTGTGTGTGTGTGTGTGTGTGTGTGTGTGTGTGTGTGTGTGTGTGTGTGTGTGTGTGTGTGTGTTTCAGCCACTGATGCTAAAGAGAGGCAGCACTGGGTCAGCAGACTCCAGATCTGCACTCAGCATCACACCGAGGCTTTGGGCAAGGTGAGCGCTAATGCTAATGCTAGCACTCACCCCCTGTTTGTAAACAAACAAACATCATAAACATCTGTCTGAGTTTCTCTTTAATGTAAACAATAAATTACTACATAGATTTAGACATTAATTCTACTACAAATATGACTGACTGGTGATACAACTACAAATAGCATAATGGGTGGAAAGACTCAAAACTACAAATATGGCTGACAGCCCAATGAAGCCAACATTAAACTGTGAATGTGTTTTCTTCCTCAGACTAATCCTCCTTTAAAGTCACGCAGCTACTCGATGGCGTCTCAGGGCAGCAGCTCGCCAATGAGCACGCGGCGAACCAGCCAAAGCCCCGCCTCCATGTTTGGCTGGTCTAATAAAGGGTCGGCGTTCTACGGAAGTAAAAGAGCGCTGTTGCCTGATCACCTGATGGACGCCCGTGAGGTACAAACATCTCAGTGAGGCTGCTGAACAGGGTTGGGTTCAATTACATTTTCAATTATAAATGTTCAATTACGATTTCAGTTAGCAGCATTTTTTCTAATTACAATTAAGTTGCAATAATTTTTTATCCTCAGAAAGACAATTACATTCTCAATTACTAAAGTTCAATTACAGTTAATCACAATTACTGAGCCTGAAATAAATAACCCAATGAAAGTGAACCTTCCTCTTGTGTTAGCTTTCTGTTAGCATCTCTAATGCTAACGGGTCCTAAATCAGCTGTAAAATACACTAAAAACTAATATCTATCATCTAATTTATTTCCTATCTATTGATTACCTTGTTAGGATTCATAATCAATGAATATATATGTTTTAATATTTATGATGTGGGCATCTGAGCCTTTATTGTGTCAGTATATCTATAGATTTATATATTTTAATGGTAAAATGTGTGAAAGCTTGATATGAAACATATTATAATAATTATTAATTACATATGTGTAGAACTGTAACATGGTTCAACAGTTTAGCATTAAATTAGAATTTTTTGTTAATTATTTACAATATAAAATTGAATTTTCATGGCAATTACAATAGCAACAGATGTTGCTAATTATAATTAGGCCATATTTGTAATGAATTATCAATTATAATTGACCCCAACTCTTCTGCTGAACCTCTTATGTTTTAATGATTTAACATGAAAATCTAATGTTTGTGTATTTCAGATGATGGTCCAGGCTCAGAACCAGCACCAGGATCTGGTCCGTTCTGTGGAGAACCTTCCTGTGGGAACTTCTCTGTCCTCCTTAGACTCTGATCTACTGATGCTGAAAGCCACGTCTCTGTCAGCCATCAACTGTCTGAGGGACTGTTTGTTTATACTGCAGCTGCAGCAGGAGGGACGACAGCACCACCTGCTGGGAGGTACACACACACACACACACACACACACACACACACACACACACACACACACACACACACACAGAGTGGAATTTTCTGTATTATTTACGAGGTTTGGAACCTTCTACAGAGTAACTTGAGCTTTAACTGCTCGGCCCTGCTTCAGGTCTCATTACTGTGTGTTTTATTCATGAGACACACACACACACACGCACATGCCACTCCTCTCCAATCAGATCGCAGCTCCACCTGCATCCTGATACCTGTTCAGGCTAGTGGTTTCACTCTCTGTGTGGGTGTGTGTGTGTGTGTGTAGGGGGTTTTGGGGAGGAGGTGGTACGTGTGTGTGTGTGTATGTTCCACCATGAGTCTGTCTGACCCTCGGTCCTCCTCGGCCCCCACAGGCCCCTCCGTCACCTTCCTGGAGCCCAAACTTTCCAACATCCTGAACAACGGCAGCCTCTCAGACGAAGCGCCGGCGCTCAGCGACGCAGAAACCTGCAGCTTCTCTGGGGTAAGAGCGACCAATCACGTTGCTGCTTTCAGTCTCAATACAAACATGTTTATTGGTGAGATTAGTGACATCAGAGGAAAAGGTATTTAGTGACACACAGTGGACAGCAGGGTTGGGTCAATTACATTTTTCAATTACAATTACGATGACCAGCATTTTTATCCTCAGAAATTCAATTACAATTCTGTTCTCAATTACTAAAGTTCAATTACAATTAATGACATTTACTGAGCCTTTAATAAATAAGCTAATAAAAGTGAACCTTCCTCTTGTGTTAGCTTTCTGTTAGCATCTCCAATGCTAACGAGTCATAAATCAGCTGTAAAATACACTAAAAACTAATATCTATCATCTAATTTATTTCATATCTATTGATTACCTTGTTAAGCTTCATAATCAATGAAAATATAGATTTTTATATTTATGGCGTCTGAGCCTTTATTGTGTCAATATACTTAAATTGAATCCTAAAAAACCTAAAAACAAACCAAAATCTCCTGAAACCAAAAAAATAGATCAGATCAAAGCTTATATTGTATTAACATTGTATGAAGTAGAGATTAATGAATGTATAATACAAGTTTATTTATATATACATACTTCTACCTTCCTGAAAAAGTGGTTAATAATAATAATAATAATAATAAAGTGTGAAGTTGAGCTCAGAATGTTTGTGTGGTATTCTGTGTGTTCAGAAAATAAACATGACATATATGGTTCTTAATTGCGTTAGTATTAAATGCATGAGGTTGTATATTCATCATAATAATTTGTATTATGTTCTAGTGACACAGAGATGTTGATAAGTGTTTAAAATAACAGATCTGTCATCAGGAGGATGTATGTCGTTAATAATTGTTTTATTGTATAATAAACTCAGGAGGAAGATGAGGTGGAGGACGTCTGTGAGGAAGAGGAGGAAGATGTTGGTCCTGTGGAGGAAGAACGCAGCGTCATCCTTCATCTTCTGTCTCAGCTCAAACTGGGAATGGACCTCACACGGGTCAGTTATTATTATTATTATTATTATTATACCCATTTTATGTTATTATGTTGCCAGTTTATTTATTTTTTTAAAATGTTTAATTTAATGTGTGTTGTCCATTAATTTGATTATAATTGTTGTTTTTTTAATCATATCTTGTTTTTTATTTTCATTTTCTTTTATTTCTGTTAGTTTTTGTCTTTTGTTCTTGTTTTTCTCATATTTTCCTTGTGATTTTTTTCTCTTTTTTTCCAACTTGTTTTTCTGGTTTTTTTTCTTGTTGTTCCTGCAAATCTTTAAACACGTCTTAAAAGGCATTAATTGTAATTCAAATGTTTCTAAAGTCTTATGTTTTAACACATAATAAGTGTGATTGGTAACATTTGTTTTTTAAATATGTGTAAACAACATGGGAAAATGTAACTGTAACAAAGATGTTTGGCTGTTTTTGGAGTGATTTTGATTATTTTAGTCTGTTTTTTGTGTGTATTTTAACTGTCATTTTGTGTTTATTTTGGGGACCACCAGTTGCACGTCTGCACTAGACATTAGAAATAAAAATGACCCTAACCCTAAGTTATTTATGTAGCTTTTTTTTCCTCACAAACATGTTTACTGTGAAGTTGGTCTTAAATTTAATTTCAAATGCCAATTTAATTTAATTTGACTAAAACTGTAGGAATCCTGTTTTTTTTTTATCATTTAAAAAGTGTAGACTTGGTTTTCAAAGTGAATAAATACTGTTTATTTGTATTTATTTATTTATTCTCTTTGCCTCTGTCCTTCAGGTGGTTTTGCCCACCTTCATCCTGGAGAAGCGCTCTCTGCTGGAGATGTACGCTGACTTCCTGTCTCACCCAGACCTCTTCCTGTCCATCACTGATGGAAACACTTCTGAGGAGCGAATGGTTCGCTTCCTGCAGTTTTACCTCACGTCCTTCCACGAAGGTCGCAGAGGAGCCGTGGCCAAGAAGCCGTACAACCCGGTGATCGGGGAGACCTTCCACTGCTCGTGGAGGGTTCCCAGAGACTCCGCCCCCTCCCAGGACTCCACCCCCGACCCTTACACGCTGCGTTTCGTGGCTGAGCAGGTTTCCCATCACCCGCCCGTCTCCGGCTTCTATGCAGAGTGTGCTGAGCGACGGATGTGTGTGAACACACACGTGTGGACCAAGAGTAAATTCATGGGGATGTCTGTGGGAGTGTCCATGATCGGAGAAGGTCAGTCAAGGTGGAAAAACATTCTATAGATAATTATACAATATACACAGTAGACTCTAGGGCTGCAACGGTATCAGTTTCAATACCGTTTAAAAAATGCACTTATATTAATTAATTATAATGTATTTAATGACTAAATATGATTCTATGTCCAGCAAAAAATAAAGTGTTGTGCAGTTCTCTGTCCTCAGTATAGATATTATATCAGCGTTAAAAAGTCTTAAAAGGCATTAACTGTCATTAAAATGTCTTAAGTCTTAAATTTAACACACAATAAGTATGATTTTATGATTGTAAGTAGTCTCACATTTCAAAATAAATGGTAACATCAGTTTTTTATATATATATACATAACGTAACATCGTTCAATCA